>NC_053024.1:665137503-665276916 GCF_003073215.2 Triticum urartu | reverse complement strand
TCGTCCTCGAGTAGGTAAATGATAAAAACAGAATTTTTGATGTGGAGTGCTACTTGGCATAATTTTAATGTAATTCTTTTTAATTGTGGTATGGATATTCAGATCCAAAAGATTCAAGATAAAAGTTCATATTGGCATAAAAAATAATAATACTTCAAGCATACTAACTAAGCAATTATGTGTTCTCAAAATAACATGGACAAAGAAAGTTCATCCCTACAAAATCATATAGTTTAGTCATGCTCCATTTTCGTCACACAAGAATGCTCTCATCATGCACAACCCGGATGACAAGCCAAGAAATTGTTTCCTACTTTAGTAATCTCAAACCTATAAACTTTCACGCAATATATGAGTGAGAGCCATGGACATAGCACTATGGGTGGAATAGAATATGGTGATGGGGGTTATGTGGAGAAGACAAAAAAGGACACTACAAAAAAATACACTTCTGTGATGATACGTGTTTGTCACAGTAGGTCGCTTTTTTGTCATGTATGTACATCCATGACAAATTTATGAAAGAATCAAGATAGTCATACCTGTGCTGTCGTAGAAGTGTTCCATGACATTACCAAAATTATCATCACGGAAGTGTCCACTTCCATGACGATAAATCGCGCGTCACAGAAGTGCTTTCGTCAAGGGTGACCGACACGTGGCATCCACCGTAACGGAATGCCGTTAAGCTATCGGGTCAGGTTTTGGATCCGATAACCCGTTAACAGCCCCGACCAATGGGGATTTTCCACGTGTAAAATCATCATTGGCTAGAGGAAACACGTGTCGGCTCATTGTCGGGACAGATGTCATCCACTCACTGGACAGAAGGCGCCTATGATACGTCGACACGTGGCACGGCCCAACAAGTTTAAATGGGCCGGCCCAACTAGAGGCCCACAAGATTTTGCGGACCATAATGGGCCGACCCAGCTAAAGGCCCATGAAATTTTGCGGACCATAATGGGCTGGCCCAACTAAAGGCCCACAAGATTTTGCGGGCCATAATGGGCTGGCCCAGGTAAAGGCCCACAAGATTTTTTGTGCCATAATGGGCCGGCCCAGGTAAAGGCCCACAAGATTCTTGCGGGTCATAATGGGCCGGCCCAGCTAAAGGCCCACGAGATTTCGCCGACATTAATGGGTTGGCCCAGCTGTAGGCCCACAAGATTTTGAGGACCCTAGTAGGCCGGCCCATTAACTGGCTGCCATGTTTTGGGCCAAATGTCGGCCCATATTTCACTACTAGGAAAAGGCCTACTAATGGCGCACCAGTTTTGCCTACTAATGGCGCATCACTGGTGCACCATTAGTATCACGCCACTAGTATTTTTTACTAATGGCGCACCACTGGTGCGCCATTAGTATCTGGTATACTAATGGCGCACCACCATTAGTATATAACACCATGCGCCATTAGTATGCCTCCCAGGGCCATATTTAACCATGTGCTTTGGCACACTAATGGCGCACTGCGGATGGATGCACCATTAGTATACTTGGCATACTAATAGCGCACTCTGTAGTGATGCTCCGTTAGTATGAATATTAGTTTTTTTTTACTTTTCGTATTTTTGCACAGGTTACAAAATATATTATTTGACAGAATATAGACAGTAGCACACAGCAACAGCAGATTCATCGAATTCAATAGAAGATTAGTCTCCGAATACAATTCATCATATTAGTCTCCGAATTCAAAAGACCGAACAAAGATAAAACATTACAAGTCTCGAGACTGCGAGTATCGAGTTTGTCGGAAGTAATACTAATCCTAACAAGTCCTACTAATCATCATCATACAACTTCTACTCCTTATTCATAACAAGTCATACGATCATCATCTTGATAGTCATCGAACCAACCCTACTTAATTGTTCTTAGCATATGATCATCAGTATTAGGCAGGACCTAAATACCCTATTTAAGCTAAAATAGCATAAAACAATATAGACCCTGACTCTCCATTATGGAGAATGGAGAACATCCTGTCTCCAATTCTTGCGCTTTGCTTCCTTTTGCTTCCAAGAAGCTCCTTACGACTGTCCATACATTTTTTCCATCCTTTGATTTTCATGTCTCCACTTCTTTTAGAAATCTCGTATGGATAGTTGAGATTCGTAGGACGACCTGGCTGTATGTTCAAAACATTAACACTACCTTTCTGATACATCATATGAGGCACACAATTCTCTGGGATTATCTGTTGAAAAACATAGTAATAACTTCATAGTTAGCAATGATGTACTAGTTTTAGAAGTATGCAAAAGATGCACGAATGTCGTAATAGTAAAAATCTTACTAGGGTATCTCCATGGTAGTTACCGTAGTTGAACACATGCACTAGTGGCACGTATTTACCATAATGTTGAGGAGTTTGATTGTGGATAATGTAATTCTCAATGTTAGTACAAAATCCGACCAAATGATTTTTCTCCTTGTAAGTTGTTAATTCGGAGCCATCGGTGTAGTGGGTTTTGTCTACCATCTCCCACACATTCTTTGAACAATAAAAATAAGCTGTCAATGGAAATAAGTTGTCAACTATTTTGAAATAAACAATATAAATTAGCTAATAACTATGTTTGAGAAATTCACATAGAGGTAGAACTGGAGGCGTATCAACAAGGACCCAAATGTCCATATTGTCTTAGTTGATGTCAGGATTACCAAGGTCCATGGTGATAAGCATACCCTCATCAAAACCATACATCTTGCAAAATGCTTCCCAATTTTTGCAACCAAAATGGGTTACGCTCTCAGAATTATATAGATTTACTTCAAAGTCCACATCGTGATGAGTCCTTAGGTGAATTTTCTTTGTTTTAGAAATTTCATGGTCTTCAAAATCCATCCTCTCCAAGACATAGCGTCTTGCATGGCATGGGATAAGCTATACTCGAATTGTAAAAGATGAAAATGACACATTGAAATAGTTGAAGTCATGCTTAATTATGAAAATAACACTTGTCGCTGTTGTGTACCGTTTCAACTTCGAAGGTCTCCTCGAGCTTAATGCTGAAGCGCCGATCATCGTCCAGGTGAGGCATGTCGCACAGACGTCGATCGTCGTGGCACCAGTCGCACTCCGCCGGGAGACTTTCGTCGTCCGATGATGATGACGACATATCCTACATTCATAATTCAAAACTACATCATTTAGGGTTTGTCGACACCGATGCATCCTAAAAGCTAAGCTTTTATCATTTAGGGTTTGTCGACACTAGGGCACCCTAAAAGCCTAAGCTTTCATCATTTAGGTTCTTATCGACACCGAGGCACCCTAAAAGCCATGGTTTTATCATTTAGGGTTTGTCAACGTCGAGGCACCCTAAAAGCCTAAGCTTTCATCATTTAGGTTTTGTCGACGCCGAGGCACCCTAAAAGCCTAAGCATACATCATTTAGGTTCTCATCGACGCCGAGGCACCCTATAGAAGCCAAGTTAAGTTTTCATCATTTAGGGTTTATCGATACCGAGGCACACTAGGTTGGGCCTAATCACTTGGCACTAATCACTTGGCTCTATTGCCACCTATGTTGGGTTTATCATCTATGGTTTATTGATTCTAAGGAGAATTCTAAGTTGGGCCCAATCACTTGGCTCTATTGCCACCTATGGTTCAATGCAGCAAGAATGGCGGGGCAGTTGATCCTACTTAACAAGTAATAAAATGTTTGCAAGTTCTGATATGTTTGCAAGATGAACCTCCAATGCAATAGTCTTAGACATTAGGACACTACAATGATCTACAACCTTATGTAAAGTGCCAACTCCACAGATTTCTTTTTCACAGCTTTTATATTATTTCTAGAAGCAACACAACAGGATTAAACACCAGAATCTTGAGTCTAATTAAACCCTAAAATAAACATTTCTCTTTCCCCTCCCCCCTCCTATCCCTCTGTCTCTCTTTCCCAGCTCCAACCCCAAACACAAATTAAGTTAGCCATGGTTTAAACACTAGCTCATTCATTCTCACCTCTGGTCCAGGTGCTCTTCTCCTCCTCGTGCCTCTATCCTCTCCCTCAGCCCAGGAACACCTGCACATTCACAGCAAAAAGCAACAGCTTGTTCAGACACTTCTTTTTTACTATGTTATTCCAGCTAGGAAAAAAAACTTTGCTTCAAAAGCAAATAAGAGCAGGAGTGCAAGCATCTAATGCCTGCTGCTCTTCTTCTTGCCACTTGCAGCACTGCAACTTGTCTCCTGATCCTCCTAATGCACCATCACAAAATTAAGTTCGGGTTAACCCAATGGTTCCAGATTATTCAATGTGTGTGGCCCAATTGATCTAGGGTTTACTCAATGGAGAGTAGTACTAGTATAGAAGTAAACAAAATCACGAGAGCTTGCGCCTGAATATACCGACACCCAACCGTGTCTAACTTAATGAGCTCCAATTCCCATTATTATACACTACTAGCTAAGGAGAGGAGGAAGAGAGGAGAAGAGAGTCAGAGGGAGGAGGGTTACCTGACCACGATGAGGAGGCACGGGGGCGGCGACGGAGACAGAGGCAAGGGGGCGGCGGCGGCGTGGGGGCGGCGACGGAGACGGAGGCGCCGGGGCGGTGGCGGCGTGGGGGCGGCGACGGAGACGAAGGCGTGGGGGCGGCGGCGGCGTGGGGGCAGCGATGAAGGCGCGGGGGCGGCGGCGGCTAGGGTCGGGGCAGCGGGGGGAATTAGCTAGGGGGGCGAGGGAGAGGGACGAAGGGGATCTGGCGAGAGGGAGGGAATTAGCTAGGGGGGAATCTTACTAATGGCGCACCTGCGGTCGGTGCGCCATTAGTAATATTTTTTTTACATAGCAATGGCGCACCAGGCAGAGGTGCGCCATTAGTAATCTTTTTTACATAGCAATGGCGCACCAGCCAGAGGTGCACCATTAGTAATATTTTTTTATATATATAGCAATGGCGCACCAGCCAGAGGTGCGCCATAAGTAATTTTTTTTGTTGCATGTAATATTTTTTTAGAAAATGAATATGAATATGAAACAGTAATATTTTTTTATAAAAACAGTAATAATTGTTGTTTAACAACAATTGTAGTCTACACTTTTTTATTATTATTTTTTAAAAAATGAAGAGGGGAGAGGAGGCGCGGGTGGGATCGAGATGGAGACGGAGGGGGATCGAGATCGAGTGTCCTCATGAATATTCAATATTTTATCATATTGAATATGCAAAAATATCATCAAATTTGAAAAAATATTCATGAATTCAAAAAGTGCCCATGAAATTTAAAAATATTCATGATATCAAAAAGTGCCCATGAAATACAACCGAGAAATGAAGACTACGATTTAAATACAGTCGATCTTAGCTAGCTATCTGTTCATAATCTTCTTGCCCTTCTTTTTCGCAAATGGAGTTCTTCTGTGGAACGGACGTCCTTTAGGTAGGGTGCTCCTTCTTCTTCTTTTGGTGTATGCTGCTACTTCATCGTCGTCGTCATGTTCGATCTTCGGGCCGCCGTACTTGTCGAATGTCGTGGTTCTAACTCTGACAGTGATGTAGGGGGGTATTTATGGAGAGGCTAGATCTCAGCTATTGGGAAGTTGTAAACACACCAAGATGTACGAGTTCAGGCCCTTCGCGGCGGAAGTAACAGCCCTACGTCTCGGTGCCCGGAGGCGGTCAACTGGATTACTGGCGTGTGAATAACAGGGGTGCAAACCCTTCATACTGAGGAGGGGGTGGCTTATATAGAGTTCGCCGGCCCTCTCCTGCCCTCAGTAATGCAGGGTTTAGCGTACATTTAAGGTTGGGCGTTACTAGTAACGCCCCTAATAGAGTGCTACAATGACCATAAATACTACTTAATAGCCGACCGTTTGCCCGCGGAGTGACTTCAGATCTCCTGGCGGTCCAGTGGCTAGCTACATGGTCGAGTGGTAGCTTCTTGGTCGAGTGTCTTGAACCCGTCGAGTGAGATACCTTCAAGTCGATTGAAAGGTGACTTCTTCTAGGGATGTCCTTGGGTAGGGCTCTTTGGACGGGTCCGTGCCCCTACCCTAGGTACATAGTTTCATCATTAGCCCCCGAATGGATCGAGGTTAGAGTGGGGAAAGAGTTGGGGATCTTCTCGACTGGTTCTTTGGGCTACATGAGTGCGTCGTTTTGGGCCAATCGCCACGGATGACGTTATCAACCTCTTTCAGTTGCCTTGATCCATTCCAGGCCTATCGTCGAGTGAATTTCTTTACTTGTGACATACTGAGCGCCGGCGCGATCGGGGTCTTCTGTTTTGACAAGTTGTTCTGTGGCCCGCGGATGTCTCAGGATTCGGATTTTGGGAAGCGCGCGGGATGGGAGCGGCCGTCATAATCGGAAGCTATAAAGCGGAAGCTCCTTGATCCCCGCGTCGCCTTTTTCGCCTCGTACTGCACGCGCGTTTGCTACGGGATTTGACTGGATAGCCTGGGCCTACCAGTCAGCCACTCGGAAGCGGCCCCTTATAAGTTGCTGGCTCAGGGTTTCCAAACAGTGCGCTCCCTTCTGCTTTCTTCTTCCTCTCTCCCTTCGCAAGTCCTTCCGCCACCTCTGTTCTCACCCTAGCGCCGCAAGCCCGTTCGAGATTTCGCCGGCGACGATGGTGAAGGGCAAGACGACTGCTCTAGAGCGCGCGAAGAAGGCGGCGGCGGCGGGGAAAGGGAAGAGGTCTGCTCGGGGCAGATCTTCCTCTAGGACCGCTCTTCCCAAAGGTTGGATCCAGGGTGACTGGATGCCGTCGGTGCTCCGGCAAGAGGATCTCGACGACATGGTCAAGGGGGGTGTTATTCCCCACGAAGCCGCGCGTCTTCCGAGGGGAGAGATCGAACCTCAACCCCGCGACGGTGAGTGCGTGCTCGTAGCCACCCACATCGACCGAGGGTTTTCTCTGCCGCCCCATCCTTTTTTCCAGAGCTTCTTGAACTTCTTCGGAGCGCAGCTCCACCACTTTATTCCCAACTCCATTGTATACCTTGCCGCTTTCATTTCCATGTGTGAGGCTTTCTTGGGTTACCGCCCCCATTAGGGACCTTTCAAGCACATCTTTACCTGCCGTTCTCAATCAGTCAAGAAGGCCAAGTCGAGTGACGAGAGGACGCAGGTGATCCAGTTGTGCGGGGGCTTGGCGATCCAGACGAGGGGGAAGAGCTGTTTTCCATCCATTACTTCCCCGGAGTCGGTCCGTGGTTGGTAGGCGACCTGGTTCTACTGTCAGGACCAGGCGACCCCAGGACAGTCGACTGGCCTTCCTCCTTTCTCCCTCGACCGAGCTGAAAAACCCGCTTCTCTGAAAGTGACGCCGGAGGAAAGGGCCCAAGTCAAAGTGTTGGCCGGTCGAGTGGTCGAGCTTGTCCGTGAGGGTGTGACTAGGATGGACCTGCTGGAGGTCTTCCTCTAGAGGCGCATCCAACCGCTCCAGGCCCGTGACCACCCGATGTGGTTGTACTCGGGTCTCGATGACACCACTCGGATCCACCCGGAGGAGGTCACCGACGAGATGCTGGAGGGGTGGCTGTCGAGCATCACGGGGAACAAAGACAACCACCGAGGAGCCAGGAGGGTAACTCCACTCGACAACTCGTATGAAGTGGACCAGGTATGTCTTTATGCTCCCGACTGAAATCTTGTTTTCTGCATTGGTCTTCTTTGAGTTCGTCGATTGACTTTTGTCTTGTCTATTGTTTTCCCGGCGACCACCGAGATGTACTCGACGCCCAACGGGGCTCAGGAGCCAACTGAGGAAGGGGAGGCGAGCGGAGGTGAGAGTGGGGACGACCAAGGCGAGTGGGAGTCCGACGGTGAAGGAGAGGGAGACGACAACGTCGACTCCAGCGAAGAGGAGGAGGAGGAGGTCGAACCCCCTCGCCCAGAGGGGCGGTCCAAGCACACACATGACCCAGCGCGGGAACGTGGCAAGGCGACTGCTTCTGTTGGGCAGTTGTCGAAATGCCCTCGGACCTCTTCTCCTACGCCGACTGGGAAGGCTCCCAAGCACCCACGCACGACGCTATCCAAGCCGCCCAAGGCTCTGCCCCAGATGAAGATAGCTGTCCCTACCATTTCCGGGTAATAATAAAACTTGCTTTCCTTTGTCGACCATGGACAGATCCTTGGTCGATTCATTGAGCCAACCGACTGACTTTCGAGATTTGTAGCGCTGTTACTTCTGAGGTCTCCGCCAAGGACGACGACCAAGAGATGGAGGATGCTGTTACCTCCAACCCTGGTACGATTACTGTCGTTCTGCTTTGAGTCGACTGATCATTTATTGCAACCCTGGTCGATTGAACTTTTCCTTTATAGCCCCTCCTCATGTTATCGACCTCCCGGATGACGACGACAACGGTCCGTTGAGAGTGAGGAGGCACAAGAGGGCGTCGGCTGACAAGACCCCCCAATCCGCTCCGGCGTCCGAGGCCGTGGCTCGGGATGGTGGTGACACCACTCGGGCTTCTGTGACCTTCGCCGTTCCTCTGGCGACTGCGCGGCCCTCGTCGTCGACTGCGGATCCGTCTTCGCTTTTTGCCGCATACCCCGTCCCTGAGGACCAAGCGGCTGCTGCAAAAGAGGCTATACACCAGGCGGGGATCATGATGGAGCAAGTGAAGATGGCTCGGGAGGCCAGCCAAGCAGCCTATGACGCGAGTTCGGCTCTTCAGAGCAACGTCCAGGTCAGTCGACTCAACACTTGGTCTGTTATGATATGCTGTTTGAAGAGTCTCTTTTCCGAAGATCTTTTGTATCTGTATCTGTACACCCACTGGGTGTGTCTGCCAATCCTTGGACGAGTGGGGGCACGCTAAGTGCACCCACTGTGTGTAGTCCCTGAGACTACGGTGGACTGCTGGCAATCGACTGTAGTCTTTACATTGTGTTGCTGTAGCTGTATTTCTTCACTCGGTTTGGTCGGGCCAAGTCCAGTGGAACTGTATCCGGTCGACTGCGGGCAGTCGACTTTTTCTCTCTTTCTCTTTTTTTTGGTCGAACCAGTGGGGGCACGCTGAGTGCACCCACTGGGTGTAGTCCCCGAGACTACTGTCGAATGTTTTTGATTCGGCTGTGGTCTTAGAAACGTCGTCATTGTCTCTTAGTTACTCGGAAGCAACTTATCTTGGACGTCTGTCGACTGATTTTGCTTTTACAGAAATCCTGCGAACTTGTAGCTCGCTATACTGAGTTGGAGAAGCAGAAGATTCAACTGAACCTTGATCTGGAGGTGGCCAGAACAGAGCTGCAGAAGGTCAGAGACGGCGCCGCAGGTAAGACGACTTTGTCGACTGGTTAGTTTTTAGGCTTGAGTACCCTTTTGCTATTTCCGATTCAATCATCATTTCTTCGCAGAAAAACTGAACGAAGCTCTGGCGAAGAAGGATCAGGACTTGGCTGCTGCCCGTAAGGAGGCTGATGACAAGACCGCTCTGGCCGTACAGAAGCTGGCTTCGGTCGACCACTTAGAAGAAGAGAATACCAAGCTGAAGACCGCTTTGAATGAAGCCAACAGGGAGTGTTCACGTTGGAAGAAGGAGAACCTCACCCTGAACGAGAAGATGGAAGGCGTCGCTCGCAGGAGGGACGACCTGGAGAGCTACTTGAGGAGCCTCGCCAAGAAGTTGTACATCAAGCTTGAAGGTGCACATTCAGTTCCGACTGGTTTTTTGTGTTGACTCACTCTATGCAGAGCTTTGCCAGAACTTTGAAGAGGAGACTGGGCGGATCGAAACAGGTTTGGATCCAATCAACTCTCCCGTGAAAGATGAAGCTCCCATGAATCTACTCCGACTGGAATCTCGCATTGACGGCGTCGGGGACTACTTGGCCCGACTGAAGGTTTCCATGTCACGGATCGACCCGGCACTTTGGCCAGAGGCTACGCTCCAAAACGATCTCGAGTCTCTGATGACTTGACTTAACGGAATCCCTGACCGAGTGCAGGAGTGGAAGAAGTCTTCTGCTCGGTGTGGCGCTGATGTGGCTCTGTCTCTGGTCCGCGTCCATTGCAAGGAGGCGCGAGAAGAGAAGCTGGCCGCCATCCAAGTTGCCAATACCAGGAAGCACAACTTTCAAGATTTCATGGAGACTTTCATCGCTGCTGCCACCCGTATTGCAGACGGGATTGACCTGGACGAGTTCGTCGCCCCTTCCAGTCCTCCACCTGAGGAGTAAAACACTTTTCGAGCTCCACTTTAAATTTGCCTCGGAATGCCGAGTGGATTTTGTAACCCTTAAAATCCGTCGAGCTGAGGGCTCGATTGCTTTGGCCTGAGGTCTGGGACCTTTAGGTCTTATCTGAATTGGATTTATCGTTGAATATCTTCATGGATGATCCGTCGAGTGGAACTCGATCTTCACTCGAAATAACCTTTGTATTTGTGGTGCAGCTCCGAAGGAGAAGGTAGCAGTCGGTTTGCACCTCGTCGTCCTTGCGGATTGGGTGTGTCCTGTACTTAGGCAAGCGCTGGTCTGCAGCTAAGCCCCCAAGTGGGAGGTTTGCTCTCACTTGGTAGGATTTTTAAACACTTAGGCGAGCGTTGGGCTGCAGCTAAGCTCCCGAGTGGGAGGTTTGCTCTCCACTCAGTAGGATTTTTTTCAAACTTAGGCGAGTACTGGACTGCAGCTAAGCCCCCGAGTGGGAGGATTGCTCTCCACTCGGTAGGATTTTTTCAAACTTAGGCGAGTGCCTGACTGCAGCTAAGTCTCTAAGTGAGGGAACTTAGGCGAGTGCTGGACTGCAGCTAAGCCCCCGAGTGGGAGGATCGCTCTCCACTCGGTAGGATTTTTTAAAACTTAGGCGAGTGCCGGACTGCAGCTAAGTCTCTAAGTGAGAGAACTTAGGCGAGTGCTGGACTGCAGCTAAGCCCCCGAGTGGGAGGATCGCTCTCCACTCGGTAGGATTTTTTCAAACTTAGGCGAGTGCCGGACTGTAGCTAAGTCTCTAAGTGAGAGAACTTAGGCGAGTGCTGGACTGCAGCTAAGCTCCCGAGTGGGAGGATCGCTCTCCACTCGGTAGGATTTTTTCAAACTTAGGCGAGTGCCGGACTGCAGCTAAGTCTCTAAGTGAGAGAACTTAGGCGAGTGCTGGACTGCAGCTAAGCCCCCGAGTGGGAGGATCGCTCTCCACTCGGTAGGATTTTTTCAAACTTAGGCGAGTGCCTGGACTGCAGCTAAGTCTCTAAGTGAGAGAACTTAGGCGAGTGCTGGACTGCAGCTAAGCCCCCGAGTGGGAGGATCGCTCTCCACTCGGTAGGATTTTTTCAAACTTAGGCGAGTGCCTGACTGCAGTTAAGTCTCTAAGTGAGAGAACTTAGGCGAGTGCTGGACTGCAGCTAAGCCCCCAAGTGGGAGGATCGCTCTCCACTCGGTAGGATTTTTTCAAACTTAGGCGAGCGCCGGACTGCAGCTAAGTCTCTAAGTGAGAGAACTTAGGCGAGTGCTGGACTGCAGCTAAGCCCCCGAGTGGGAGGATCGCTCTCCACTCGGTAGGATTTTAAACACTTAGGCAAGCACTGGGCTGCAGCTAAGCCCCCGAGTGGGAGTCTGGCTCTCCACTCAGTAGGATTTTTCAAACTTAGGTGAAACGGATTCGCAGCTAAGTCACCCACTGAGGGATTTCGCACGCAAACAAAAGTGACAGCAATTATTGGAACACTCTTGTCTTTGATAAAAATGAACTGCGGGAATTTTTTTCTTATTACATCCCGTCCAGGGGAGAACTCAAGTGTAAAAGGGGCGGAGTAGTTCCGCATTCCAAGCTCGTGGCTCGTCGATCTGGCGATCAACATTGTAGAGGTGATACGCTCCATTGTGGAGGACTTTGGTGACGATGAAGGGGCCTTCCCAAGTAGGATCAAGCTTGTGTGGTTTCTGTTGATCCACTCGGAGGACCAAATCTCCTTCTTGGAAGGCTCGACTCTTCACATTCCGGGCGTGGAATCGATGCAAGTCTTGCTGATAAATGGTCGATCTGATCATAGCCATCTCCCTCTCTTCTTCTAGGAGGTCGACTACGTCTTGCCGGGCCTGTTCTGCTTCATCTTCGGTGTAAAGCTCGACTCGGGGTGCGTTGTGAAGAAGATCACTTGGCAGAACTGCTTCGGCTCCATAAACCAGAAAGAATGGAGTTCTTCCAGTCGACCGGTTAGGGGTGGTCCTGAATCCCCACAGAACTGACGGAAGCTCTTCGACCCAAGCACCTGGCGCGTGCTTGAGATCACGCATCAGTCGAGGCTTTAGTCCTTTGAGAATTAGACCATTTGCTCTTTCAGCTTGTCCGTTCGACTAGGGATGGGCGACCGATGCGTAGTCGACTCGAGTGCCTTGAGAGGCGCAAAAAGCTCTGAACTTGTCCAAATCGAAGTTTGACCCATCGTCAGTGATGATGCTATGCGGGACTCCATATCTGAATGTTAGCCCTCTGACGAAACTGATAGCAGTGCAAGCATCAAGATTCTTGATAGGCTTAGCTTCAATCCATTTGGTAAACTTGTCGACTGCTACAAGCACATGAGTGAAACCACTTCTGCCTGTTCTCAGTGGACCAACCATGTCTAGTCCCCAGACAGCAAAGGGCCAGACGAGTGGAATGGTCTTCAGGGCTGACGCAGGCTTGTGTGACATGTTGGAGTAGAACTGGCACCCTCCACACTTGTCGACTATATCTTTTGCCATCTCATTTGCTCTAGGCCAGTAAAATCCCGCTCGATATGCTTTAGCCACAATGGTCCGAGAGGACGCATGGTGACCACAGGTCCCCGAGTGGATATCATCAAGGATTATCCGACCCTCTTCTGGTGTTATGCATTTCTGACCAATTCCAGTCGCGCTTTCTCTATACAACTGCCCCTTTATGACTGTGAAGGCCTTGGATCGGCGGACGATCTGTCGAGCCTCTTCCTCGTCCTCTAGGAGTTCTTTCCTTAGGATATACGCGACATACGGTACCGTCCAGTCGGGAGTGATTGCCAAGACTTCCATGATTAGGTCGACCACAGCAGGAACTTCGACTTCAGTCGGATCTGTGGCACTTTTCGGCTGTGGGGCTTCTTCTGTAAAAGGATCTTCTTGGACCGACGGCGAGTGAATGTGCTCCAGGAACACGTTGCTGGGAATGGCTTCTCTCTTGGAGCCTATCTTTGCCAAATCGTCAGCTGCCTGATTTTTCAGTCGGGGGATGTGATGAAGCTCCAACCCCTCGAATTTCTTTTCTAGCTTTCTCACTGCATTGCAATAACCAGTCATAGCCGGACTTCCGACGTCCCACTCCTTCATCACCTGATTAACTACCAAATCTGAGTCGCCATAGACCATGAGGCGACGGACGCCGAGTGAAATGGCCATGCGCAACCCGTACAAAAGTGCTTCATATTCTGCTTCATTATTGGAGGAATCGAAGTGAATCTGGAGAACATATCTGAGCTTATCTCCTCGGGGGGAGACTAGAACTACCCTAGCACTGGAACCATTCAACATCTTAGATCCATCGAAGAACATGGTCTAGTGCTCCGAGTGAACTTGAGTTGGAAGTTGCTGTTCAATCCACTCGGCGATGAAATCTGCGATTGCTTGGGACTTGATAGCCTTCTTTGCTTCCAACTTGATATCTAAGGGAAGGAGTTCAATCGCCCACTTGGCCACTCGACCAGTTGCATCTCTGTTATGCAGAATCTCTGACAGTGGGGCGTCGCTGACGACTGTAATGGAGTGGTCAGAGAAGTAATGTGCAACCTTCTTCGTGGTCATGTAAATCCCATATACGAGCTTCTGGTAGTGAGGGTATCTTTGTTTTGAAGGGGTCAAAACTTCAGACAGATAATAGAGTGGGCGCTGAACTCTGAAGGCCTTTCCTTCTTCTTCCCGCTCGACCGTAAGTACTGTACTGACAACTTGTCCTGTGGCTGCAATGTAAAGCTGCAGAGGCTCTTTGCTGGTTGGGGCAGCAAGCACCGGCTGGGTGGAGAGCAGAGCTTTGAGCTCTGCAAATGTTGCTCAGCTTCTGGAGTCCACTCGAACTTGTCAGACTTCTTCATTAGTCGGTAAAGAGGCAACGCCTTTTCACCGAGACGAGAAATGAATCGACTTAGAGCGGCCAAGCAGCCTGTAAGCTTTTGGACATCGTGCACGCGTACAGGACGCTTCATCCGGAGTATGGTGCCAACTTTTTCAGGATTGGCATCGATCCCTCGTTGAGAAACGAGAAAACCGAGTAACTTTCCACCTGGAACTCCGAACGTGCACTTTGACGGATTGAGCTTGATATCATACCTCCTGAGGTTGGCAAAGGTTTCAGCAAGGTCAGCCCGCAGGTCGGAACCTTTCCGTGACTTGACCACAATATCATCCATGTATGCCTCCACATTCCGACTGATTTGAGTGAGTAGAAACTTCTGAATCATTCTCATGAACATGGCTCCGGCGTTCTTGAGGCCGAACGGCATGGTGACGTAACAGAAGCATCCGAATGGAGTGATGAAACCTGTTTTGATCTCGTCGGGTCCATACAGACGGATCTGATGGTACCCGGAATAGGCATCTAGAAAAGACAATCTCTCGCACCCCGCAGTCGAGTCGACTATTTGGTCGATGCGAGGGAGAGGAAAATGATCTTTCGGGCAGGCCCGATTGATATGTTTGAAATCAATGCACATGCAAAGTGACTTGTCCTTCTTGGGGACCATGACGACATTGGCGAGCCACTCGGAGTGGTAAATCTCTCGGATGAACTCCGCTGCTAAGAGCCGAGCTACCTCCTCGCCAATGGCTTGCTTCTTCTGGACGGCGGACCGTCGAAGATGTTCCTTCACAGGCTTGAATTTTGGGTCGACTCGTAGTCGGTGCTCAGCCAGCCCTCTGGGAACTCCAGGCATGTCAGAGGGCTTCCATGCGAAGATGTCCCAGTTCTCACGGAGGAGCTGGACGAGCGCTTCTTCCTATTTGGAGTCGAGCGTCGTTGAGATGTAAGTCAGGGCAGCATCAGGGTCGGTCGGGTGAATGCCGACTGGCTTTGTTTCATCGGACGACTGAAAAGCTGATTCTGAAGCAGGCTTCTTGGCTCGTAGCAATTCACTCGGATCGGCAGTCATTTGGTACTCTTGTAGCTCGACCACTGCCATCTGAGCATCAGCGATCTTTGAGCCTTTCTGAAAACACTCTTCTGCTTTCTTTCGGTTGCCTGTAACAGTTATTACACCTTTAGGGCCAGGCATCTTCAGTTTGAGGTACATGTAACATGGTCGAGCCATGAAGCGTGCGTAAGCTGGCCTGCCCAAAATGGCATGATAAGCACTTTGGAAGTCCACAACCTCGAATGTCAACTTTCCCTTGCGGTAATTCTTTGAATCGCGAAAAACCACATCAAGAGCAATCTGGCCGAGTGATTCGGCTTTCTTGCCAGGAATGACTCCGTGGAAGCTCATGTTACTGGTACTTAGTCTGGACATCAGATTGCCCATTCCTTTCAAAGTTTCGGCGTACAGTATGTTCAGGCCACTGCCACCATCCATCAGGACTTTGGTCAGTCGAGTGCCTTCGACAATTGGATCGACCACCAAAGCTTGCCTCCCAGGGGTGGCAATGTGCGTAGGGTGATCAGACTGGTCGAACGTGATGGCAGTCTGAGACCACTTCAGATAACTGGGTGTTGCCGGAGCAACCGTATTCACCTCACGGTTGATGACTTTCAGTCGACTTTTGCTTTCGACATCAACAAAAATCATCAGGGTGGAATTGATTTGGGGGTATCCGTCGTCGCTATCTTCCTTGTCCTCGACTCTTTCTGACTCTTTTTCCTTATCCTTGGACTGTTTGCCTTGAAACTGCTGGATTAGGAGCCGGCACTGTCGAGTGGTATGCTTTGGGTAAATAAAATTACCCTCTTCATCTTTCTTGGTGTGGATGTGACATGGCAGATCCAAAACATCGTTTCCATCCTGATCCTTGACTTTCTTGGGCTTCCAGGTGCCCTTGGGTTTTCCCTTGAAGTTTCCCTGGGCTACGGCCAGGTCCTCCCCAGGAGCGGCTGGCTCGGCCTTCCGCTTCTGTTTCCGACTGGAGTTTCCTACGGTTTCTTGGGCGACTGCTTTGTGCTTGCCACTCTGGAGTCGGTCCTCGTCTTCACCATTAGCGTACTTGGTGGCAATCTCCATCATCCGATTCAGAGACATCTCTCCAGTTCGACCGAACTTCAGATTCAACTCTCTGTATTTAACGCCTTCCTTGAAGGCACAAACTGCTTGATGGTCTGGCACATTCTCAACCGAGTGATGCAGTGTGATCCACCTCTGGATGTATTCCCTCAGAGTTTCATTCGGCTTCTGCACGCAAGACCGCAACTCTGTAAGGCCTGTAGGTCACTTGCATGTTCCTTCAAAGGTTGTGATAAACACTCGGGAGAGGTCCTCCCAAGTGTAAATGCTGCTAGGTGCCAACTGATTTAGCCACGCTCTGGCTGAGCCCTCTAACATGAGAGGCAAATGCTTCATGGCCACCTCATCATTGCCACCGCCAATCTGTACAGCCACTCGGTAATCTTCGAGCCATGTGTCAGGTTTAGATTCACCGGTGAACTTGCTAATTCCAGTCGCCAGCCTGAAATTGGGGGGAATCACTGCGGCTCTGATGGCTTGACTGAAACACTATGGCCCTGAAACACGTATTCTGCTGCTGGCGGGCGCATCTCTGTTCTGGCCTTCCCGATGAGCCCTGTTCCTGTCAACCAAGCCTTGAACGAGGACAGATCTTGCATCAAAGCCTAGGTCCCTGGGGTCGACGGGAATCCTCTGCCCAACGCTATGAGGGCGTCTGTCATCTCGATGTCGAGGCGCATATGACCCACTCCTCGTGGGAGGGGTTGGCACTCGACGTCGATCATCATGATCGGATCGGTGATCATACTGCTCATTCCTTCTGTACTGATCATGCCGGTCGCCACGTCCCTCACGCCTCGGGGGCGACCGTGGGCTGTGAGCCGACTGGACTGTATCTGTTGCAACGGATCGACTGTGGATCCTGTTCCGCGACTGAGAAACAGCGGAATTCTGGTTTCCCGCCGCCCGGAGCAACGCTCTGATCTGTAACAAGCCCCTGCCAGCCTCCAACTGGGAGGGCTGTATCGATTCTGCTATACGGGCCGCGGCGGCCAAATTCTGAACTGGGGTTCGGTATACCTGCGTTGGCGGGAAGAGCTGACGTCGACTAGACTCGGGAGCTCGCTGACGCGCTTGCTCGTCGAGTGCTCGCTGGAGATTCTCCAGTCGAGTGCGCTTGGCCAAATTAGCCAAGCGCGCGTCCTCCAAGGCCCGGGCCTCGGGGGACTCTCCGACGATAGGAGTGCGGAGTGCGTCCGTGTTCCGGCGGCGAAGCTCCTCTCGCTGCAATGACGTGAGAGGTTCGGGGAGATACTCATCGTGGGGATGCGACGGGTCGCCCCCACCCGCACCCCATCAGCGCGAGGGAAACCGGGAGGACTGTGCGTTCCATCGACCGCCAGGATCTCAGCCGCTGGGTCGCTGCTGTCGCACTCAGATGCTTTCTCCGCGGAGCCAGTCGACAAGTCGAACAGGCCGCAGAGGGATTCGTCGGGCTCGATTGCCGCGACTTGCGGGGCGGCCGACTTGCGAGCCACGGCGTGCCTCACCCACCTCTGAAGTCTCGACCGACCGGAGCGCTTGCGCCGGTGGGAGACAGAGCGGGGAGACGATACGGGGGCCGACCGATACTGGGTCGACGGCTGCCGCAGGAGGACGCCATGAACGCATGCGCGGAAATGCGTCACACCGCGGACGGGGAGCGCGTCGACGTCGAGTGGTGCCTCCTGAAGCCAGGCGGAGTCGTCGGCGATGAACGTGAGCGTGCCAAGGCGGATCTTGCGGCCCTCCACCAAAACTCCGCATGAAACCATGATCAAAGGGATCGGAAAAATCGCAACTTCTCCAATCAGGCGCTAAGATTCCTGCCCCACGGTGGGTGCCAACTGTCGTGGTTCTAACTCTGACAGTGATGTAGGGGGTATGTATGGAGAGGCTAGATCTCAGCTATTGGGAAGTTGTAAACACACCAAGATGTACGAGTTCAGGCCCTTCGCAGAGGAAGTAACAGCCCTACGTCTCGGTGCCCGGAGGCGGTCGACTGGATTACTGGCGTGTGAATAACAGGGGTGCCAACCCTTCATACTGAGGAGGGGGTGGCTTATATAGAGTTCGCCGGCCCTCTCCTGCCCTTAGTAATGCATGGTTTAAGGTACATTTAAGGTTGGGCGTTACTGGTAACGCCCCTAATAGAGTGCTACAATGACCATAAAGACTAATTAATAGCCAACCATTTGCCTGCGAAGTGACTTCAGATCTCCTGGCGGTCGAGTGGCTAGCTACATGGTCGAGTGGTAGCTTCTTGGTCGAGTGTCTTGAACCCGTCGAGTGAGATACCTTCAAGTCGATTGAAAGGTGACTTCTTCTAGGGATGTCCTTGGGTAGGGCTCTTTGGACGGGTCCGTGCCCCTACCCTATGTACATAGTTTCATCATCGAAGTCTTGCTCATTGGCTACTCCATCCATTCCGATGATCTTCCTTTTGCCTCTCCTCACGACAACACGACTGGGCTTTGACGGGTCGGTAATGAAGAAGCATTGGTCAACTTGGGAAGCCAGTACCCATGGCTCATTTTTCGCGGTGATGTTTGCGCCCGCAGTCTTGGATTTGGCTTCGGGTATAACCATGGTGGTGAAATATCGGTCTTCTTTTAGGACGCTCTTGGCCCATCTGACACAGAACATCGGGACCTTCTCTCCAGCGTAGCACAGCTCCCAGATCTCCTTGATCCTTCCGTAGTATCTGTCCTTGTCGTTACCAGTGTAGGATTCCATCGTTACCCCGGAGTTCTAATAACCATCGCTCTTCATGTCCTTGTCCTCGGTGTAGAATGTGTAGCCATTGATATCGTACACCTCATAGGTCATTAGGTTGTGCTCGGCGCCCTGTGACAAGGCGAATATGAGTTGTTCTTCCGCGGAAGAATCCTAATGTAAAGGGTACGACAGAAGCTTCTGCTTGAACCAATGCGTGAAACATGAGTTGTGCTCTTTGATTATATCTCCATCCGTCCTCTGTTGGCCTCGGTCATTGTACGTCTTCTCAATAAAGGTTTTGTGCTCTACCACCCAAGGATCGACCACGTCTATGTGTTGTAGCGCGACTAGGTTTGCTCTTTCAAAGTCGACGAGTTAACCCTCGAAGTCGACATGCCGAGGTGCCCGTTGACGGGCAGACCAACGGGGTTCTCGATGCCTAGATAATTCGTGCAGTAGGAGATGCACTCTTCGGTCAGAAAGCCCCTGGCTATACTTCCCTCTGGACATGACATGTTGCGAACGTATCCTTTGATGACACCATTCATCCTTTCGAACGGCATCATGCTGTGCAGGAACGTCGGCCCAAGTTGGATGATATCCTCCACGATATGGACCAGCAGATGCACCATAACGTCAAAGAATGCGGGCGGGAAGTACATCTCAAGCTCGCATAGTATCACCACGATCTCTTCCTGTAGCCTTCTGAGTTGCCTCACGCCAACTGACTTTTGAGAGATGACGTCGAAAAAGTTGTATAGGCCAAATAGCGTTTCACGGACGTGCGCGTCCATGATCCCACAGATTGCAACTGGAAGTATCTGCGTCATCAGCACGTGACAGTCATGAGACTTCATCCCGCTGAACTTCTGCTTCGCTGGGTCTAGGTATCTGCTTATCTTCCCCGCATAACCATAAGGAAGTTGTACTCCTATGAGGCAGGTGAAAAACTGCTCGATCTCCTCCTAACTTAGAGTGAAGCACGCGAGAGGGTAGTCATTTCCGGTCTTCTTGGCCTTTTTGCCTTTGCGACGACTTTCTCTGTCCTGCTTCGCCTCATCATCATCATCATCATCATTAGCGTGAAGCTCCTGCCTGATGCCCATTGATTTCAAGTCTGCCCTTGCTTTCGGCCCATCTTTGGTCCTCTCTGGCTTGTTGAGCAGGGTACCAAGCAGACTCTCGCACACGTTCTTCGTGATATGCATGGCATCAAGGCCGTGAGGCACACGGTGGATCTTCCAGTACGGCAAGTCCCAGAAAACAGACCTCGTTTTCCACACCTTCAGCAGCGGCTCTGGCGCCTTTTGCTTCTTTCCCGGCTCTGGCGCCTTTTGCTTCTTTCCCGGCAGTGGGCAATCTTTCCAATTTTTCAACAGCCCGTCTATTTCCTCGCCACTCCTCGTACGCGGGCGTCTTCGGAGTTCGGTTTCACCATCGAACAGATCCTTGCGTTTCCTCCACGGGTCATCGTCGCGAAGCGACCTTCGATGTTCCATGAACACGGTTTTTGATGACCCGGGATCTCTATCTAGCTGGCGATACGTTGTGTCATCCATGCACCTGACGCATCCAGAAAATCCGTGGACCACCTGCCCCGCGAGATATCCGTAACCGAGATAGTCGTGCACCGTCGTGAGCAGTGCGGCTCTCATAGGGAAATATTCTTTCTCTGCGGCGTCCCACGTATTGGCTGGCGTTTTCCACAGCGTGTCTAACTCCTCTTTCAGCAGCCCCAGATACAGATTGATGTCGTTCCCTAGTTGTTTCGGCCCTTCAATTAGCATACTCATGTGAATGTACTTCCTCTTCATGCACAACCAGGGGGGAAGGTTGTACATCCACACAAACACAGGCCAGGTGCTATGTGTGCTTCTCTGGCTGCCAAACGAATTGACTCCATCGGTGCTCGCGCCTAGCACGATGTTCCTTGGATCCTTCCCAAATTCTGGGTGTTCGAAGTTCAACGCTTGCCACTGGCTCCCATCCTTAGGGTGACTCAGCATCATGTCTTTTTTATTTATCTCCGGATCATTTGCGTCATCTTCTCACTTCTTCTCCTCCCTATCCGTGTGCCAACGCAGGAGCTTTTCTACCTTAGGGTCCGCGAAATACCGCTGCAGACGAGGAGCGATCGGAAAGTACCACACCACTTTTCGAGGAGCTTTCTTCCTCTTCTTGTATCGAGTGACGCCGCACACCGGACATATGGTAGACTCCGCGTGCTCGCCCCGATAAATGATGCAATTGTTCATGCACACATGGTATTTCACATGCGGTAAATCCAGAGGACACACGACTTTCTTCGCCTCCTCGGAACTGGTCGGGCACTTGTTCCCCTTGGGAAGACGTTCGTGCCAGATTGACATGTTCTCGTCGAAGCATGCATCGGTCATTTGTGTTTTACCTTCATTTCCAACGCCATGAGCGTTACTTTCAGGCGGGTATCCTCGGGTTTGCATCCTTCATACAATGGAGTAACTGCGTCTATCTCCAGTTGATCCAGCTTAGCTTTCTCTCGGGCGGCAGCTCTTGCGTTATCTGTCTACTTGAGAAGCAGCTCTTGAATATGAGGGTCCTGCACCCAGCCCACCGATGGTCCATCGTCATCTGCTCCTCCGGCATCTAGATCTTCATGATCATGGCCTTCGTCTACTCCGGCATCTTCCTCATCATCATGTCCGGCATCTTCTACATGATGACTGTGTACTACATCACCGTCGTGATCATGTCCAGGAGATTCTTCGTCTTCTCGCCCGCCCAAGCCGTGGTGGTTCACTACAAGAAATATGTCAACTTATGACCTTCTGTCAGTGACCCTCGAAGAATTGGTCATAAATTTATGACCATTTTAGACCAATTTGTCAAAAGCTGTCTGGGGGGCTCTGAAAGTGCGTTATATCGACTAGAGGGGGGGTGAATAGGCGATTTTTATGAAAGTCTTCAAAACATGGGAGTTATGAAGACAGACAGTGAAGATATGCCTATTACTATGCAGCGGAAGTTAGATTACACTAGGCAAGCCATGGTCAAGTATTCAATAGAGTGAAAGCAGAATGACAAATAGTTGCAGTGTAATAAGGATCAGGTTGGAAGAAGTTATGAAGCCAAACAGATCATACATTCACGTTCTGAAGACAAAAGGTAGAGCAAGCATGCAATGGCTTCACAATGAGTAACAGTAAGAAAAGGGAAGTGAAGATGAAACCAGTGACTCGTTGAAGACAATGATGTGTTGGACCAGTTCCAGTTGCTGTGACAACTGTATGTATGGTTGGAGCGGCTAGGTATTTAAACCTTAGGACACACAGTCCAGGACACCCAGTCCTGAACACGCAGCTCAGGACACCAAGTCCTCACCATATTCTCCTTGAGCTAAGGTCACATAGTCCTCGCCCAATCACTCTGGTAAGTCTTCAAGGTAGACTCCCAAACCTTCACAGACTTCGTTCACTGGCAATCCACAATGTCTCTTGGATGCTCTGAACGCGACGCCTAACCGTCTAGGGATGCACAGTCCTCAAGTGTAATAAGTCTTCAGATCACAAAGACAAGAAGACTTAAGTGATGCCCAATTCTCTCTGGCTTTGGGTGGTTAGGGCTTTTCTTTCGCTAGGAATTTTCTCTCAAAGGCTTCGAGGTGGGTTGCTCTCAAACGACAAAAGCCATGCACTAAAATCTGAGCAGCCAACCATTTATGGTTGTAGGGGGTGGGCTATTTATAGCCACTTGGCAACCCGACCTGATTTGTCCGAAATGACCCTAGGTCACTAAGGAACTGACACGTGTCTCAACGGTCAGATTTTAAACTCTCATGGCAACTTTACTTGGGCTACAAGCAAAGCTGACTTGTCCGGCTCTGGACAAGATTCGCTCTCATTATCTTCACTCGAAGACATAGGTTTTTGTTTTAGGCATCATTTCAGTCATTCTGAGTGGTTCTCCTGGACCCCACTTAACAGTACGGTGGTTCCTATGACTCAACACAAAAGAAAAAGAACTACGAAAGATCTAAGTCTTCGAGCTCCATAGGCTTCATAACGTGTCTTCTTTTGTCATAGTCTTCAATGTGAATATCTTCATATACCACCTTTGGCTTCAATGTCTTCATACATTTTAGGGGTCATCTCTGGTAGTAAAACCGAATCAATGAGGGACTTCTACCTGTGTTATCCTGCAATTCTCACAAACACATTAGTCCCTCAACTAGGTTTGTCGTCAATACTCCAAAACCAACTAGGGGTGGCACTAGATGCACTTACAATCTCCCCCTTTTTGGTGATTGATGACAAACTAGTTGAAGTTTTCAACGGGGAATATAGTCTGTGAAATTGTAAAGGATAAGGAATTGTCTTCATAAGTTGCAAGGGCTCCCCCTGAAGATGTGCATATAAGTTAATTTGCTTTTGGAATGCAAATGCACATGGCAGGTTGTACTTGTGGAGATCCACTTCAGCTTATGATGACAATCCACTATGCATGTGAAAGTATATGAAGATGATGACATGCATAATGGAAAATGGATGTCTGCAGATTGAGATAAGTGCGGAATTTATCATCGCACATGCGGAATTTATCTTCGCAAAACAGGGTGGCAAACAAGTAGCAGACGACCATCGAGTTTTAGTGTTACAACTCAAAGAACCAAATGAAGCAAAAACGAGAGTTGTAAGCACAAAGCAAAATATAGCAAAACATAAAGCACCCGCCCATATGGACCCGCTTGAAGACTATCAACCCATATGCTTCTCCCCCTTTTGTCAGCAAGGACCAAAAAGGTTTGAAGACATAGAGTGTCTACTCGTTCCCAGGAGCAGCAGGGTCGTTGGAGGTGTTTGGCGGCCAGAGAGTCCGCCGGATAATGTGATAGATGGTTCTGGGCAGGTACTCAAAGTCTTCAACGAAGAACTCTGTTGGATAAGGAGCATCATGGGGCAATGGCTTCATCATGGAGAGCATCTGACTCATATTTGGTTCAGGCCTCTAGAATATGCTCTCAAGAGCTTCAGTGTGTAGTGGACAGCCTTCCTCGAAGAGTTCGTCAGGAGTGGGCAGGCCGGTGAGCTCAATGATATCGAATGCATTGGCTTCGTGACGGACATTGCCGGTCATCCACTCCAGGGCCCAAGTCTTCGGATCTCTGTTGTATCCTTTGATGTGTAGGGTGGCATAGAATTGCAACAGAAGCTCTTCATTCCAGTGCTCTTCATCAGTTATAAACTGCAGCAGACCCACTTGCTTGAAGCAATCCAGCGCTTCCTCTAAATAGGGCAGACCAGCAATGGCTTCAACATCAAGGCGCTTGTGCGGGAAGATGTGACCTTGGTTGTATAGGATGCATGAATAGTAGCTGCGCTGAGGATAGCTCCAGAACCTATCTGATGAAATCCTTTCCCTTGAATAGGGGTTCTTGGAGCTGTTGAAGAACGTATTGTCTGCCTTGAAGCTATTGATGTCAAAGGAGCCAGGTGCTGATGCAGGACCTGGGAACCTTGGCAGCCTTAGGACTGGCTTCTAGACATGAGGCGTGTGCTCAACATGGTAATCAAATTGAGGACCAGCAGCAGACTCAGGAATAGAAGTGTCTGGATCAGTAGCTTCGCTGTCTGCTGAAGCTTTTGGTGGGGAGGGCTCCACATTGGCTTCAGTGTTGGTTGTGGCAGCCTCAATATTTTCAGCCTCCGCTTGACTAGCTGGAGGGTCGGTTACAAGCACGTTCTCCTGGAGAACTGCTTCTTGGTGGAGCATGGGAGTGGGCTCTTGTGGTGCTTCTTCTGCGGCTGATGCAGCCGGAATGTCTTCAGTATAGACTTGAGGCCTTGGACCTTTGCGAAGCCTGTGGAATGCAGACGACGCCTATGGGGTTGGTGTGGGCTGGGCCTCATTGTCTTCTTCCTCTTGAGGGCGATCCGCCCATGACGCATCTTGTGCAATTGGCATCAGAGGACGACCAATGCTGATGAGTTTGCTTTTTTTAGACTGAGGAAGGGCTGCATCATCTTGTACATTGTCCTGATGACCAGTGTCTTCAGCAGCAATGGGGTCGGCTGCTGGTATGTCTTTAGCTTCAGGAGCCTCTGTGGAAGCAGGCTCATGAACTGTCAGTTGTCGTTCTATGTTGGGGTGAACCATAGAAATAGGTTCAACTATCAAGGGCTCTGTGGGAGCAGCCCGAGATTTCTTGATCTTTCGCTTCTTCTTGCTGGGGGCAGTAGGAGAGGCTTTAGAGCTTTTCCTCTTCCTGGCTTCAGCCTCAGCAGTTCTTGTCTTCTTGAGCTCTGAAGCTGTTGACCGGCTCTTTGGCTTCGAGCCAGTCGTTGCAGTTGGGAAGACAATTGGAACTGCTTCTTGCCTAGGTGCCTCTGGTTCAGCCATAGCAGGCTTCTTCTTCTTCTTCGCGGCCATCTTGGGGTCAATGCCAGGACGCCCAAGTGCCTTGCGCTTCTCAGCCTCATTGTAGGCTTGTACACATCTTTCAGCCAGAGACTTCATCTGCTCACGTGAACCCTGAGCTTCTGCATGCTTCTTCAGAAAATTTTCCTATTGCTCATGCAACATGGTCTTGAAGCTCTTCACTTCTTGCACACTGAGCTTGGCCATATTCTTCTTGAACTGAGCCTTTTCATGATCAATTTTCTGCTTCAGTTCAACAATGCGCTGGGCAATTGCAAGTTCTGAAGCAATAGCGCCTTGGAAGGCGACGCTGAGGCCAACGGGCAGCTGCAGATCTTCGAAGCTGATGTTTGGTGTGGCAAACCATTCGTCGATGAAGTTGTGGATGATGGCGACATCAAAGAGAGGCAAATTGTTGAAGATTTCAGCTTCTTCTTTGCTCTTGATGAGCTGCTCTAGAGCGTCATCTCCAAGATCTTCATCACTTGACAGATCAATGGCTTCGCTACGCAGAATGGCAGCAGCTGTGAGCTCTTTGCCGGTGCGTGGCTGAGGCACCTTGGACTTCTGGGGCTTGGAGACGCGGGATACGTCTTAAGACTGCACACTGTCTTCAGGAGGTGCAGTTGCTAATGGCTTCGCCCTTGAGATTTTTGATGAAGGGGCCGGCTTTGAAGCTTTTGGCTTCTTCGACTGCTTTGGCTTCGGTACAGTAGGAGCTTCATCAGACTCAGTGTCAGCTGGAGGGTCATTCACGGCAGTCCCTTGGACTAAGATGTGAGTGATGAGGCCCTCAAGGTTGGCATACGGACCGACGATATTGGGTTCTGCATCGCGTGTGCCATCTACCCTTGGTGCCGAGGGACCAGGGTTGAAGTCTAACCCCAACTTCTTCTTGTTCTGCTTCGCTGATTGTTGGGCAAACTGGAAGTTGCGCTTGAATAGATTGTCGTCACGACACCAGAGTAGTGACGACGGATGTGCATCATCAGGCTGTGGCCCACGTACCATGCATGGATAGAAGCTTTGGGCAATAGCTTCATCTCTGGACCTGGGTACAAGGTTCTTGTATAGGATGTCTCCCCACGGTCTTTTGATGGCACTTTTCTCAGCATACTCTTGGGTTGTGAAGCGGTATTTGAACCATTGTTCTGCCCAATAGCGTCGAATCCATTGGATTCGAGTCTTGCGCTGCCCATAATTCTCTTCAGGATCTGTTTTATACATTTCTGCCAGGTCTTCAGGCAGATCTTTTGAAGTTCCTTCACGTCGCTGTCTGCCCCCTTCCTTGCTGCTGCTTCTGAAGCCATAAACTTTAACTTGAAAGGCTTCAAAACTTTCAAAGGCTTCAAAGGCTTTCTTTTGCTGGACCAACAGGAACTGGCTTCAGGAGAATTTATGTGATGCTGTAGGAATTCTGCAAATGAATGCAGACTATGAGAACCAAAGGATTCTCCCACGGACATGTACCTGTGACAGCATTAAGGTGCGAGGGAAGGGGAAGAGGTCATATGCATTCTCAGAAGATTTTTAAGATAAATCAGTTTAGAAGACATTGACCTCATCATGCGAAGACATTCACTCATAGATAAGAAGTTGGTTCCAGATTTGTACGAACCCACAGATCAGTACAAGTGAGGAATCTAACTACTTCATGAAGCACAAGTGAATATACTAGGCATGTTATGAGATGCAGATAGAGAGACCTGACTTGTGTGAAGAGAAACTTCTTATGGTAGAAAGTGACAGAACCATGAGATAAGGGGCTGTAAAAAGAAGTTTTATTTACCACACTTGGAACTGCTAGACGGAGTGGGAGATGATGCCGAGCAGTTCAATCCTCCGTGCCCTAACTTGGCGACGGAAGACACCTACGGCGGCGGCGGAGAGGACGATGTCCGCGATCGGCGTGAAGACGGCGTCGGAGAGGTTGCGGCAGCGAAGTGCTTCGTCGCCGGCGTCATCGAGAGCTAGCGGTGGCACTAGGGTTCGTGCGAGGGTGGAAGAAGGAGATAATGACCGCGGTAAGTGTGAATTTATAGGCTCAGGGGCGGCACTGTGCTATTACACAGGTGCCCCTGGCGATTCGCATCTGAGGAACGCGTGGCCAGTTTGCGGAAGTTTGGGGTTTGTTCCACGTCCCACGCACGCCTGGATTGTCGGGCGGTCGTTCCTGCTTCTCCGGATTTTATGTGGAGGAATGAGCATTGAAAAGGACTTTATGGTTGTCTCTATATCTTCTGCTGACAAGGACACAGTGAAGACATTCGACAGTTTCAATAGAATGCATATGACTTGGAGAGACAGAGTTTGGGATAGAAAGCATAGAGAAGTTTGGGGTCCGATCACATTCACTTAGTTCAAAAAGATTCAACACGAAGACATAGCTATAAGTGAATGCTGCAGAGGACAGAACACTAACATATATATATATATATATCTGTAGTCAACATAGTGAAGATAATCATGAAAATATGTTGAGTTCGAAGCCAAATCAAATGTGAAGACATTGCAAGGTAACGCCATGAGTGAAACACTTAAAAATGGAACGTTTGGTGGTGGCGTTACCCACCGTATAGGAAGTATTAGACCCAGACACGGCGCACAATTATCGTGGCGCTCCGAAGTCAAATTCCACATTAATGTATTCACACTTAGAATGTATGTCTTCATTGGTTGAAAACATACTTTACTTTGTGCGTTGCACATCTAAGTCATCATATGCATAAGTGTTAGGATGTGTGCCTGATCACAGGACATTTGAGGATTCCAGGATATTTAGCTCACACCATAACTTGCAAAACCTCTTCTCATCCAAGGGCTTGGTGAAGATATCTGCCAATTGCTCTTCAGTGTTGATGTGTATGATATCAATGTCTTCCTTCACAACATGATCTCTGAGAAAGTGACGACGAATTTCAATGTGCTTTGTCTTCGAGTGCTGAACTGGGTTGTTGGCAATCTTGATGGCGCTTTTGTTGTCGCAGTAAAGTGGCACTTGCTTCAGATGAATGCCATAGTCCTTGAGTGTTTGTTTCATCCACAGAAGCTGAGCGCAGCAAGATCCAGCAGCAATGTATTCAGATTCAGCAGTGGAGAGAGATACACAGTTCTGCTTCTTTGAAGACCAACATACAAGTGATCGTCCCAGAAAGTGACATGTGCCTGATGTAGACTTGCGATCAACTTTGTCACCAGCATAATCAGCATCCGAGAATCCAACCAAATCAAACTCTGAGCCCTTTGGATACCATAATCCTAGAGTTGTGGTGTGAGCCAAATATCGAAGAATTCGCTTCACAGCTAAGTGATGCGACTCCTTTGGTGCCGCTTGAAATCGAGCACACATGCAAACACTAAGCATAATATCTGGCCTAGATGCACATAAATAAAGCAAAGAACCAATCATGGAGCGGTATACCTTTTGATCGAACTCTTTACCATTGTCGTCAGGACCTAGATGATGTTTGGCTGGCATTGGTGTTGTGAAGCCTTTGCAGTCTTGCATACCGAACTTCTTCAGGCAATCTTTGAGATACTTCTCTTGAGATATGAAGATGCCATTGAGTTGTTGTCGTATTTGAAGACCAAGGAAGAACTTCAGCTCCCCCATCATGGACATCTGATATTGCTCTTGCATCATATATCCAAACTCTTCACTTTACTTCTGATTGGTGCAGCCGAAGATAATGTCATCCACATATATTTGACACACAAACAGTTCACCATCATATGTCTTAGGGAAAAGAGTGGGATCTAGGGAACCAGGTATGAAGCCTTTGCTTTTCAGGAAGTATTTGAGTGTGTCATACCAGGCCCTAGGGGCTTGTTTGAGGCTATACAGTGCCTTGTTGAGCTTGTATACCATGTCAGGATGTTTTGGATTTTCAAAGCCAGGCGGTTGTGCAACATACACTTCTTCTTCAATCTTGCCATTGAGAAAGGCACTCTTCACATCCATTTGATATAGAAGAATGTTATGATGATTTGCATAGGCCAGCAGTATGCGTATGGCTTCAAGCCTAGCCACAGGAGCAAATGTTTCATCGAAGTCAATGCCTTCCACTTGAGTATATCCTTGAGCAACGAGACGAGCTTTGTTTCTGACAACTTGACCATGCTCATCTTGCTTGTTGCGGTATATCCATTTGGTTCCTATTATGTTGTGCTTCCGTGGATCAGGACGCTTGACCAGTTCCCATACATTATTCAGCTCAAACTGTTGAAGCTCTTCTTGCATAGCTTGAATCCATTCAGGTTCCATGAAGGCTTCTTCAACTTTCTTGGGTTCTGATATTGATACGAATGCGAAGTGCCCACAAAAATTTGCTAGCTGAGTTGCCCTTGAACGAGTGAGTGGACCAGGTGCATTGATGCTATCAATTATTCTTTCAATCTGCACTTCATTCGCAACGCGAGGATGTACAGGGCGAAGACTTTGCTCTTGCTGATCTGTGTTGTTGTTGGGAGGAATGTCTTCAGGCTGAGCATTGTCTTCATGTTGATCAGGTGCTGAGATGATAAGTTCTTCTTCAAGATGAGCTTCAGAAGGTATAATCTCTCCAGTTCCCATAAGCTTGATTGATTCACTAGCTGGAACTTCATCTAGCACATTTGGCAGTTGCTCTCTTTGTGAACCATTTGTCTCATCGAACCGCACATCCACTGTTTCAACCACTTTGTAATGAAAGAGATTGAAGACTCTGTAGGAGTGCGAATCCTTTCCATATCCAAGCATAAAACCCTCATGTGCTTTTGGTGCAAATTTTGAAGTGTGATGCAGGTCCTTGATCCAGCACCTTGCGCCAAATACTCTGAAGTAACTGACATTTGGCTTTTTGCCAGTAAGGAGCTCATAAGATGTCTTATTCAGAAGCTTGTGAAGATAAACACGATTGATTGTGTGGCATGCAGTGTCAATAGCTTCAGTCCAGAATTTTCTTGGAGTCTTGTATTCATCTAGCATCGTTCTGGCCATCTCAATGAGTGTTCTATTCTTGCGTTCGACGACGCCATTCCGCTGTGGCGTGTACGGAGCTGAGAATTCATGTGTGATGCCCAAGGTATCAAGATATGTATCAAGGCCAGTGTTCTTGAATTCAGTGCCATTGTCACTTCTGATGTGCTTTATCTTGGCGCCATAATTGTTCATAGCTCGATCGGCGAAGCGTCTGAAGACATCCTGCACTTCAATCTTGTAAAGGATTATGTGCACCCAAGTATATCTAGAGTAATCATCAACAATGACGAAGCCATAGAGGCAAGAAGTAGTAGTAAAAGTTGAGTAGTGAGTGGGACCGAAAAGATCCATGTGGAGCAGTTCGAAGGGTTGAGTAGTAGTCATGATTGTCTTCGAAGGATGTTTTGCCCTCGTCATCTTCCCTGCTTCACAGGCACCGCATAAGTGATCTTTCTTGAACTTGACGCCCTCGATGCCTATGACATGCTTCTTCTTCGCAAGGGTGTGGAGGTTCCTCATGCCAGCATGCCCAAGCCTCCGATGCCAAAGCCAGCATTCTGAAGCTTTTGCAAGAAGACATACTGCAAGTTGTGGCCCTGCTGAGAAATCTACCATGTACAGATCATCTTTTCGATGCCCTTCAAACACTAGAGACTTGTCAGATTCCATTAGTACTAGGCAACGATATTTTCCAAACATTATGATCATGTTCAAATCGTAAAAAGCATTGAGACAGACATTAAGTTGAAGCCAAGGGATTCAACAAGCATGACTTTATCCATGTGTTGATCCTTTGAGATTGCAACTCTACCTAGACCCAATACCTTACTTTTACCAGTGTCAGCAAATGTGATGTGGCTCTTGTCGGATGGACGTAAGGTTGAGTCAAAAAGAAGGCTTCTTTTGCCAGTCATGTGATTTGTACACCCACTGTCAATAATCCATTCTGAAGACTTTGAAGACGCTGGTGTTGTACCCTACAGTGCAGTTAGGGGGATAGGCTTCACGAAGAGAATTGTGAAGCAAAAACATTTGACGAACCAGTGGGTTATGAAAACTTAGATCCGGATTAGGACTAATAGGGAGAGTAGCATGCGATTCAGGAACGAAGTACATAATGATGCCATTCGGGCATTTTATCTTGCGCCCTACAAGATTTTTAAGGTCCCCAGCAATAGCGTCAGAAGATTTTGGTTTTCTGCTGGAGACCTTTCCCTGCAAAAGAGAGTTAAGCCTTCTTAACCACCCACATCTTCAAGGGTGGCTTAGAAGCAATAAGTCTAAGTGCAGCATCTGAGAATTTTGGCTTTGAAGCCTTAGCAAACAGTCTTGCAGGTGGACAATAGTACTCATAAGAATAAGCAGAATAATCTTTGGTCATATGAACATGACGGTTTGATGAACCGCTCTCATATTCATATGCTTGAGTATGGTTCCCCTGCAAAACATTTGCGTTAGTGCGACTCAGGTGAGTCCTTTGTCTATATGAAGCCTTTGGACCGTATGATGCCTTTGGTCTGAGGTTTGTCTTCTTCATGTGAGGTGTCATGAAGACATTCACAGGAAGATTTTCCAGACACGTTTTCGGAACCCAGATCTTCTTCATAGGTGGTCCATTCCTGCAGTTAGTACCAATGTACCTGGCAAACACTTCACCATTCTGATTCTTAAACAGTTTATAGTTTGCATCAAAGGATTCATCAATAATAATGGGGTTAGCACAAGTGAAGCCAGATAAATTGGATGGATCTGCTGAAGGTTCCTTTGCAGCAACCCATGTGGTTTTGGGGCACTACTCAGGTTTCCAGTAAGAGCCATCTGCATTTATTTCCCTTACGAACCCAACACCCTCTTTTCTAGGGTTTCGGTTCAGAATCTGCTTCTTGAGGACATCACATAATGTCTGATGTCCTTTAAGACTTTTGTACATCCCTGTTTCAAGTAGTGTCTTCAACCTAGCATTCTCATCAGCAATAGCAGTGGTATCCTCAGCAGAGGGGTTAGTTACCACATCAACAGTTGAAGATATTGCAACAGCAGTAGCAGTGGAACATTCAGCAACAGAAGTAGCATTATCACGCTCAATGCATTTAAGACATGGTGGTTCAAATCCTTCCTGAGCGGAACTGATCTGTTCCGCGCGGAGTGACTCGTTTTCCTTTTGAAGATCTTCATGAGCCGCTCTCAATTTCACAAGTTCTTGCTTCCTTTGAAGATAATCATAGGAAAGCTTTTCATGAGTTGTTGAGACAGTATCAAGACGATCTTCAAGTTCTTGATACTTAACGTGAAGATTTTTTATGTCTTCAATTAAGGATTCAGATCGAGTCATTTCAGCACCCAACAGATCATCGCTTCTACCTAACAGTTTTTGAATATGTTCCATGGCCTTTTGTTGTTCAGTTGCAATTTTAGCAAGTGTTTTGTAACTGGGTTTTGAATCACAATCAGAGTCATCGTCACTGGATGTTTGATAGCGAGTAGTGAGTGTGTTTACCTTGGCACCGCGTGCCATGAAGCAGTAGGTAAAACTGGAGTCGTTCTTGTCATTTGCATCGGTGTCGGTGATGAAGTCATTGTCTTCAGTGTTGAAGATGGACTTGGCGACGTATGCTGTAGCCAGACTCGCAATGCCAGAAGCAGACTCCTCCTCTGACTCCACCTCTGCCTCCTCAGAAGCGGACTCTTCCTCTGAATCCATTTGCTTGCCAACAAATGCACGTGCCTTGCCAGATGAGCTCTTCTTGTGTGATGAAGACTTTGAGGAAGACTTGGAAGAAGACTTTGAGTATTTCTTCTTCTCCTTGTCGTCAGAATCATATTCCTTGCTCTTCTTCTTCCTTCTGTTCTCATTGTCCCACTGTGGACACTCAGAGATGAAGTGTCCAGTTTTCTTGCACTTGTGACATGTTTTCTTCTTGTAGTCATGAGCAGAAGCTTCATCATTCCTTGAGCTTGATCGTGAAGATTTTCTGAAGCCTTTCTTCTTGGTAAATTTCTGGAACTTCTTCACTAGCATTGCAAGTTCCCTTCCAATGTCTTCAGGATCATCAGAACTACTGTCAGATTCTTCTTCAGATGAGGAAGTAGCTTTTGCCTTCAAGGCACGAGTTCGCCCATAGTTTGGACCGTAGATATCTCTTTTCTCAGAAAGCTGAAACTCATGTGTGTTGAGCCTCTCAAGTATGTCAGGCGGATCGAGTGTCTTGAAATCAGGACGTTCTTGAATCATCAGGGCTAGGATGTCAAACGAACTATCAAGTGATCTCAGCAGCGTCTTGACGATTTCATGTTTGGTGATCTCAGTGGCGCCGAGGGCTTGAAGCTCATTTGTGATGTCAGTGAGCCGGTCAAATGTGTGCTGGACATTCTCATTGTCATTTCGCTTGAAGCGGTTGAAGAGGTTGCGAAGAACACTGATTCTTTGATCCCTCTGGGTTGAGATGCCTTCATTGACCTTGGAGAGCCAGTCCCAGACCAGCTTGGATGTCTTCAAGGCACTCACACGGCCATACTGTCCTTTTCTGAGATGACCACAGATGATATTTTTGGCAGTAGAGTCCAGTTGAGTGAACTTCTTGACATCAGCAGCAGTGACACCTTCTCCAGCCTTGGGAACGCCGTTCTCGACGACATACCATAGGTCGACGTCAATGGCTTCAAGATGCATGCGCATCTTATTCTTCCATTAGGGATATTCAGTTCCATCGAAGACGGGGCAGGCAGCGGAGACTTTGATTATCCATGCAGTCGACATAGCTAAAACTCCAAGTGGTTAAACCGAATCACATAGAACAAGGGAGCACCTTGCTCTGATACCAATTGAAAGTGCGTTATATCGATTAGAGGGGGGGTGAATAGGCAATTTTTATGTAAGTCTTCAAAACGTGGGAGTTATGAAGACAGACAGCAAAGATATGCCTATTACTATGCAGCGGAAGTTAGATTACACTAGGCAAGCCATGGTCAAGTATTCAATAGAGTGAAAGCACAATGAAAAATAGCTGCAGTGTAATAAGGATCAGGTAGGAAGAAGTTATGAAGCCAAACAGATCATACATTCACGTTGTGAAGACAAAAGGTAGAGCAAGCATGCAATGGCTTCACAATGAGTAACAATAAGAAAAGGGAAGTGAAGATGAAACCAGTGACTCGTTGAAGACAACGATGTGTTGGACCAGTTCCAGTTGCTGTGACAACTGTACGTCTGGTTGGAGCGGCTAGGTATTTAAACCTTAGGACACACAGTCCCGGACACCCAGTCCTGAACACGCAGCTCAGGACACCAAGTCCTCACCGTATTCTCCTTGAGCTAAGGTCACATAGTCCTCGCCTAATCACTCTGGTAAGTCTTCAAGGTAGACTCCCAAACCTTCACAGACTTCGTTCACTGGCAATCCACAATGTCTCTTGGATGCTCTGAACGCGACGCCTAACCGTCTGGGGATGCACAGTCCTCAAGTGTAATAAGTCTTCAGATCACACAGACAAGAAGACTTAAGTGATGCCCAATTCTCTCTGGCTTTGGGTGGTTAGGGCTTTTCTCCTCGCTAGGAATTTTCTCTCAAAGGCTTCGAGGTGGGTTGCTCTCAAACGACAAAAGCCGTGCACTGAAATCTGAACAGCCAACCATTTATGGTTGTAGGAGGTGGGCTATTTATAGCCACTTGGCAACCCGACCTGATTTCTCCGAAATGACCCTGGGTCACTAAGGAACTGACACGTGTCTCAACGGTCAGATTTTAAACTCTCATGGCAAGTTTACTTGGGCTACAAGCAAAGCTGACTTGTCCGGCTCTAGACAAGATTCGCTCTCATTATCTTCACTCGAAGACATAGGTTTTTGTTTTAGGCATCACTTCAGTCTTTCTGACTGGTTCTCCTGGACCCCACTTAACAGTACGGTGGTTCCTATGACTCGACACAAAAGAAAAAGAACTATGAAAGATCTAAGTCTTCGAGCTCCATAGGCTTCATAACGTGTCTTCTTTTGTCATAGTCTTCAATGTGAATATCTTCATATACCACCTTTGGCTTCAATGTCTTCATACATTTTAGGGGTCATCTCTGGTAGTAAAACCGCATCAATGAGGGACTTCTACCTGTGTTATCCTGCAATTCTCATAAACACATTAGTCCCTCAACTAGGTTTGTCGTCAATACTCCAAAACCAACTAGGGGTGGCACTAGATGCACTTACAGGCTCCAAACCCTAAACCATTGCGACCATTTTGGTCAGAAAGGTCATAATTTCCTTACACGAAATGGTCATAAAGCAAACAGCGCTAGTCTGCTGGCTTATTTCTAGTTGTTAACGACCAATATAGATGGTCATAGCCTTGTAAATTGTGGTGGGTTGCGATGACTAGGCGCCATCTCATCAGTTTTGCCTATGTGTCATGTCCATGTGGCAGTTTTTGCCCTAGGTTGTGAAGCAACCTATATTTCTGTCATTCCCAAAATTCCCAAAAAATCTCATAAATTTTTTGGTTCATATCTTCGTCAAATATGTAAAAACCTTCCTTTACTAGTTCAAAAATAATTCAAAAATATTCATTTTCCTATTCTGTTCAGAACAACAGTTTGTGAAGGAAGTACCACTTTGGCATGTCCAAATAGTATCCATTTTCTACAGCGCTTTCCTATGCCCAAATAACCATTCTCCACCAAATGCTAGCTCAATACATTCATTATTTTGAGCCGAGCTTCAACATTCGTAGTTATGTCCAGTGTGGTAGTTTGCAAAGCAAGTACCACCTAGGCTCCTCCTTTTGAGCTAAAAATTTGTGAACACGGTCTTCTTAGTAACTGATCATCCTCAGCCAAAACTCACGCCAATTAGCCATGTACATTTCCCGTACCGCTAATCAAACACTTGGCTGCTAATTCATGTTTGAGCATCGATCGGTCTCCTGGTGAGAATTTTATGTTGTAATTTTCTTCCTAGCACCAACCTAGGGAGTGCCCAACCCACTAGACATCCCTAGGCCGCGCAAAACACATGGCAACGTCACGGTCGCGCGGTGACCACGCGGCGGGCATGCAAGTTTACGCGCTCTAGAGTTGGGTCTCTCGGCTGCCGCCCAAACCTCGACGTATCGCCAACAAACCATGTATTTATGATTAAATAGGTCCTTATGTAACTAGAAATGATTTTTGGAAAAAATAAATAGCAAACTATGAGGCAGCTGCAGTTCAAATTTGACCCGCTTCCAACTAAATCGGCGAAATTTGTCTTTTTCACGAGAGGTGGATCACAAAATTTTACACCCAACCATTTTTTAATTGTTCATTAAATATGGCCTAGTATTTTATAAAAATGATTTGGTCCAATTTTGCAACAATTATTTGGTAGTTCCTTCACAAAAAAACCTCCTTTCGGGCACTCGAAAAATGGAAAATGGTTTTTCCGTCCAAAGAAAATGAAAACTTCCTTAGAAAACATTGTTTGCCATTCCAATATGCACTCTTGTGCACAATATGAGATCATTTGAACAAACTATGCCATGAATGTGGCCATAAGATTGATCATTAGGCTTGAAAGCCATTGATCTCCACACATGATAGCTCGTTTCTGAGAACACTTTTTAATAATAATTGCCGTATTACAAGTTTGTTATTTTTCCTAGGAACTTGGCCACATATGATGACACAATGCGAAGGTTTCCCAATTTTTTGATTTTTTTTGAATTTTTTATGCCCGTTTCAAAATGCGGTCAAAACGGCGGGAATGACCGTTCCTAGCTAGTGGTCGAATCGTGGAATTTTGTTGGTGTTTCTTTGATTAAAAATATACTTATGTACCTAGAAATGATTTTTGGAAAAAATAAATAGCAAACTATGAGGCAGCTGCAGTTCAAATTTGACCCGCTTCCACCTGAATCGGCGGAAATTTGTCTTTTTCACGAGAGGTGGATCAAAACTTTTTACACCCAACAATTTTCTCAATTGTGCATTCAATATTTCCTAGTATTTTATAAAATTGATTTGGTCCAATTTTGCAACAGTTATTTGGGAGGTCCTTCACAAAAAAACCTCCTTTTGGGCACTCGAAAAATGGAAAATGGTTTTTTCGTCCAATGAAAATGAAAACTTCCTTAGGCAACATTGTTTTCCATTCCAATATGCACTCTTGTGCACAATATGAGATCATTTGAACAAACTATGCCATGAATGTGGCCATAAGATTGATCATTTGGCTTGAAAGCCATTGACCTCCACACGTGATAGCTCGTTTCTGAGAACACTTTTTTAAAATAATTGTCGTATTAAAAGTTTGTTATTTTTCCTAGGAACTTGGCCACATATGATGACACAATGCGAAGGTTTCCCATTTTTTTGATTTGTTTTGAATTTTTTATGCCCGTTTCAAAATGCGGTCAAAACAGCGGGAATGACCGTTCCTAGCTAGTGGTTGAATCTTGGAATTTTGTTGGTGTTTCTCTGATTAAAAATATACTTATGTACCTAGAAATGATTTTTGAAAAAAATAAATAGCAAACTATGAGGCAGCTGCAGTTCAAATTTGACCCGCTTGCAGCTGAATCGGCAGAAATTTGTCTTTTTCACGAGAGGTGGATCAAAAAAGTTTACACCCAACCATTTTGTCAATTGTGCATTAAATATGGCCTAGTATTTTATAAAATTGATTAGGTCCAATTTTGCAACCATTATTTGGGAGGTCCTTCACAAAAAAACCTCCTTTTGGGCACTCGAAAAATGGAAAATGGTTTTTTTGTCCAAAGAAAATGAAAAATTCCTTAGGCAACATTGTTTGCCATTCCAATATGCACCCTTGTGCACAATATGAGATCATTTGAACAAACTATGCCATGAATGTGACCATAAGATTGATCATTTGGCTTGAAAGCCACTGATCTCCACACGTGATAGCTCGTTTTTTAGAACAGTTTTTTAAAATAATTGCCATATTACAAGTTTGTTATTTTTCCAAGGAACTCTGCCACATATAATGACACCATGCGAAGGTTTCCCAATTTTTTGTTTTTTTTTGAATTTTTTATGCCCGTTTCAAAATGCGGTCAAAACGGCGGGAATGACCGTTCCTAGCTAGTGGTTGAATCTTGGAAATTTTTTGGTGTTTCTCTGATTAAATAGATACTTATGTACCTAGAAATGATTTTTTGAAAAAATAAATAGCAAACTATGAGGCATCTGCAGTTCAAATTTGACTCGCTTCCAACTGAATCGGCGGAAATTTGTCTTTTTCACGAGAGGTGGATCAAAACTTTTTACACCCAACCATTTGGTCAATTGTGCATTAGATATGTCCTAGTATTTTAGAAAATTGATTTGGTCCAGTTTTGCAACAAATATATTATAGGTCCTTCACAAAAAAACATATTTTGGGCACTCCAGAAATGGAAAAAAATTGTCGTCCAAAGAAAATGAAAACTCCCTTTGTCGATATTGTATGCAAATCCACGATGTAAACTTGTGCAAAATATGATATCATTTGAACACATACTTGGTAGGACTTTCACAAAAAAATCATTTTGAGCACTGAAAAATGGAATGAAATTTTTATCTTGAATTGATCACGACCAATTTATATGGTCATAAGTTCATCAAATGGTTTGCTGCGTTCTGATTGGTCCATGGGCATATCATGTGGATCACACATCAACCACCGTCGGATGCTTCCGCATCCAACGGCAGCCCTCACCCTTCACCCAACCACAACCCAACTACCCAAACCCTAACTCAGATCCTCTCCCCTCTCCCCCGATCCACTCCTGCCGCCGCCTCTCCCCTCTCCCCCTATCCACTCCCGCCGCCTCTCCCCTCTTCCCCGATCAACTCTCGCCGCCTCTCCCCACTCCCCAGACTAAGAGAGAGGCACCGCCGCAATGGAGAGAGGGGCGCCGCCGTGGCTGGCTTGCTCGCAGGCGCGTGTGTGCGCCGCATCCACCTACCCAAACCCTACCCAGATCCCATCAATCCCCTCCTCCCATCGCACCCCTCCTCCCCCCATCTCCTCGCCGCCGCCATCGACGGCGCTCCCCTCGATCCCTGCCCCCGCCGTCTCCCTCCCTTAGATCGAGCTCCCCCTCCCCTCTCCCTCCCACCTCTCGAAGCTCCCGCGTCCCATCGCCGCGCACCGTGCTCCTCTGCAGCTTCTGCGGTGATGCAGCCGCTGCTGACTACTCTCGTTCCTCCTTCCTCCAGCACTACTCTCCAACCTTACCTCTCGCTTCGCCGTCCCGCGCTCGCCGGGGCCCTGTAGTGCCGCTCATTCCCTCACGCTTGGGCCCAACGAGGTCGCGCACGCACTCACTAGCACACCCGTCTTCACCATCTGCAACTCCAGCAACGCGTTCGTGCTCGTCTCCGACCCCGCCACTGGTCTCCGCTCCATCGGTCTCCTCTGCTTCCGCTCCAAGGACGCTGACGCCCTCCTCTTCATCCGAGGTCGCCGGAACCACGATGGCTGGCGCGCCCGTGCGTGAGGAGATGACGAGGACCCCGACAAGCCATGCAGGGCCAGCAAGAAGGCCGCCGCCCCAGCACCAGCAGCAGCAGTACCCCCAAGGTATCGCGCACGCGAGCGCCCCGATCCCACCCCCTCCCGATTTGTGAATTGCTTGGTCCCGATCTGACTAATGCGTCGCTGCAATGTTCCGTCAGGGACGAGACCACAGGCGCCCACCAGGATCTCCGCCGCTGCACCTTGGTAAACATTTGCGTGAGAAAGCACCGCAAGTGGGCGGCTGCATCTGAGGCTGAGGAATCAGGTGCTGGATTATAGTTCAGAGCCCTTCCCACCAGTCTTCGTTTTGCCTCTTTGCTCAAAAGTTTTAAATGCTAAACATTGGCTTGCCGGGATAGACGCACTGCTCGTCCAAACCAATTATCATCTTCTACCTCCCAGTAGTAGTACAAAAATTATAAGGAAATTCACTGCAATGTTGTCAGAATGTAAATTTAGTGCCTGGTTCAGTTTGGAGCATGTTAATTTAGATGATCACATGTTTCTACAGAGTAAATATCACCATTTGTCATGAAATGTTACTACAGAGTGAAGATGTAGAACTTCTGTTTGTTCAGGCAGCTGCTTTAGTATATCAAATGCACCAGATACTTATGATTTCTTTTATGATCTTGTGGCTGGTCTAGAGCAAAAACAGAGTTGCATATGATTTCTAGGTACTAGTAGTCTAATTGTATTCGATATTTGATACACTGAAGGTTAATTATACATATGCACACAGCAAGTATACAGTATTGTACTATACATTTCACATGTGCCCTATCTTAGAAGCTCCACAATATTCATGTGTATACAATAATTTATCGAATGAGGCACTATGATTCTGAATTTTTAGATTGTTAGCTCTGGCTTCATAAGCAAACTTATGTGAATATACTTTGCAGAATCATTGTATAGCCTCTTTGTTTATGTGGGGTTCTTATTCATTTGATTTTGTCCTCCTGGCAGGAACCTTTTGTACATTGAGCAACAATGGCGAATTCGAGTGGATGATGGAAGGCCTCAGTTTGCTGCCAAGAAAAGGCGTGGACGAGGCCATTTCTGCAAGGTCTTTCTCGATTAGTTGAAATATTTGGTTTTCCACGACTTAGACTATTGCGGCAGACTTATCAAGTCGTTGCTCTTTATGTTATGTTATACCACCTGCATATGCATGCTCTAACTTCTAGGTAGTAGAAGAATTGACATGTGGGATGCAAGTCCAAGCTTGATACTGTAAATGTTACTCCCACCTATCAAGTTGGACTACTCGGGTGTCAAGTTGGTGTTGTACTGTAGTCTGTAGTATGAACCTGCATATGCACCTACATGTGTGGTAAGTAACTAGTACTACTGCTTGAACTCAAAATTTCTTTTACAATGAATAAAAAGATGAGCATTTCTCCAGCCAATGTCTGCAGTAGTTGCTGCTGTGTAATCATCGGCTGGACCTATGCATTTCATTAAAATTTGCAATGATGTTTGTTGCCTAAGTAACTAGAGAATTATAGAGGCCTGGGATTCTTATTTTGTTGTACTTGTACATGTAGCATTGTTCTTGGCACTATGACCTAAAGCAATCAGTCGGCCAATTGCAGTCTTGGCATGCTCTGTTGCTCTCCTAGTTGTTAACCTATGTGTAGTAGTACGTAAGAATAGAGGTATGCTAAATCTGGCATTTTCAAGTATGTTGTGTTGCTGTGACTGCTCTCAGTTTAATAATTTTAACTCTTCTGGCATTTTCAAGTATGCACAGTGTATTAGTGTATCATCATCTATGTTATACGTTTCCGCCACGGAATCAACGAAATGTTCCTGCAATAAGATGTATTTATTTCGACGAAGTATCCGCTTTCCCTGAGATAATATGTTCATGTTCACAACAGGCTGCCTGCAAATTGCTAGATGCAACATCAATGTAGCTATGATCCGCGCACGACCCAACCTTGAGGAGAGCACCTATGCAAGCTGGGATCTTCGGATGGTAATGTCCTCCGGTCTCAATCCCTCCTTACCTAGCACAGATTCCTGATTTACTACTTATCTGCGTGCCAAATCCATGCCTGGGACCGACCAAACGCTCTAATTTGAGTTGGCCATGTTGTTCATGTTTGTTGATATTCTGCAAGTATATGTGAACTGATTAGCTAGCAATTTGGACCAATGGATGGAGTCTGGTACATGTAAATGGTTTGGCATTGTCATTCTGGGCATATTCTCTAACTTTAGCCTGCAAGATCATTGAGCAGATCTGAATTTTTTACCAATTTGGAGTCTGGTACATGTAGGTGATTCGTGAACACACAACCAGGATGATTCCTATCCAACCTATGCTGTGCTTATTGCTTCCAAGCTAGTGATGGCGGTCGCAGGTGCAGTACCTGCTGGTTGTTACTATCGCTGGCACTTAGTGTTCAACATCTATCGCTGTAGCACCAAGCGACTAAACAATGTTTTGGTAAAGCTTTCATAAATTAGTTTGCAGTGTTGAATCAGTACACATCTTTTACCTTCAATTTGGTAGTATGAAAAACACATTAGTAAATTTGAGTAACTTTGACATATTTTCTCTATTAACTTGCACTGGATTGGTACCCGTGATTGCCTTGTACTTAATTCTGCTAACACTGATCTTGTTACTGTTAATTTGTTATTGCCATGGTGTTTATGCTGTTTAGAATAAGATCCATGCATCAATTCTAAGTTCTTGTCTCTCTGAAGGGACACTTCTAGCTTCTACGACCCAGACTTGTTAACTATTGTTTCTTACTTTGTTAGCTACGACATATATTTCCCCAGTTATTCTAATTCTTCTCTGATTCATGTAACAGGATGACAGTGGAAGCCATGTTGTTGTTTTGTTTGTTCCCAGCCCTGACTATGGTCGTCGAGCGAGTCTGGCATGTTGTTCATCTAGTGGAGCTTGTTAGGAGTCTAATTCTAAGAACTCACCCTGTTTTTCTTACTTTTGTTTGTTGGCAACTATGTTCATCCAGTGAGTCCAGTATGTTCACGACAGGAGCAGGTAGTTTGTGATCACATGGAAGGAGCTTGTAAAGTAGTACTATATTACAATTGTAGAGCTTGTAAAGCAGTATGGTCTTCTGTATAGGAATGGATAGAGCTTGTATTATGTGATCTGGTTGCTCTTATTTAAGTATCATGTGTGTTTTTGTCTCCGAAAATCTAAATAATGCTTGAAATATGAAGAATATGAGTCTCAATTGATGGGACCCACTTACCACAACATGACAAATGGGAACCTATTACTCGAACCTGACAACTGGGACCCATCTGACTAGTGGACCCTTCTTTTGGAAAAAAAAACTAAATTCGTTTAGACAAAAAGGCCACAACCCAACAATAAAGAGGCTGCAATATTGGGCTTGGCCCATGAACCCAACCAAAAATTGACAGACAGAAAAAACACAAAAGGCCGAATTGTTGGGCTAGGCCCATGTAGAAAATCGAATTGGACCGGGCTGAATCTTGTGCCACGTCAGATTGCCACGCTGGATGCCTACGTGGCCTGGGGAGGTTGCTAGTGACCAAAACGCCATAGTAGACGTATTTTGGTCATAAACGTCTTCGACCATTCCAGAAGAAAGGTCGCTATAGTAATTTTATGACCGCTAGCTTTTGACCTTCTGTTTTTGGTCACAAAAAGGTCGCGAATGAAAAACCATGACCTTTCAGTGACCAATAGTGGTGGTCACAAGTTGACATATTTCTTGTCGTGGTTGTCTTGCTGCCCTTCCTCATTTCTTGCCCGGCCCCCATGGACGACTTCATAGTCATCTTCATCACCTTGCCACCGATAGCCATCCATGAAACCACGCAGGAGCAGGTGGTCCCGCACCTGCTCGGAATTCGGGTCCGCAATAAGGCTCTTCAGCTTGCATCTTCGACACGGACATCTTATCTTTGTCTCGTTCTTTTGAAGCATCTCGGCCTTCGCAGAGCTCAAAAACCTATTCACGATGCCTTCGGTCATCGTGCGGACCATGGTCGCCTGCGGGGTAGAGAAAACGATATTTTAGAACCAAGAAAAAATTTGGCATGACTTTCCCTAAAAATAGGACCGAAAAGAATGCATATTGCCAAAATTCTCGCCGAAACGGAAATGAATCAACATTCCGGCAAAATATTGGCAACTATCTCATTTCAAATATTGGTACCTGCAAACACAAACATATATGCAACACCACAAACATACATAGATCTAGCTAGGCCACAAAAAGTGCATGTGCACGTTGTTGGAGCGAGCTAGGGAGAAAAAAAGTAGATCTACAACATGAAGATAGCTTTCCCCTTACTTACCTATCAAAAAAAGGTATTTTCAACACTTAATTTTGATGAATCTATGGTGCAAATGAGGTGAGGAGGAGGAGGCAGCCGACAAGCTTAGAGAAGGAGGTGGGGGAATGAAGTGGGGAAAGTGAGTGTGTAGGTGTGGCTATCCAAAAATATCTAGCTGGTCCCAGGTTACTAATGGCGCACCACAGAGACATGCGCCATTAGTAACCCAACATACTAATGGCGCACCACACAGACATGCGCCATTAGTAGTTTTGCAAAAAAGTAAAAAAAAAAAATTTTGTACTAATGGCGCACCGTGGCACAGTGCGCCATTACTAGTTTAAACTAGTAATGGCGCACTATGCAACAGTGTGCCATTAGTAGTTTTGCAAAAAAGTAAAAAGAATACAGTAGTGGCGCACTCTATGGCTGGTGCGCCATTAGTAGTTCTAACTACTAATGGCGCACTCTGCCCGGATGCGCCATTAGTATGTTTGAAAAAATGAAAAAAAACATTTTGCTACTAGTGGCGCACCGTGTGCCTGGTGCGCCATTAGTGTCTTCCACACTAATGGCGCACCAACAGACGGTGCGCCATTAGTATATAGTAATGGCGCACCACATGTCTGGTGCGCCATTAGTGTCATTTCCATCTATAGCCCTTTTCCTAGTAGTGTTTGATCCGGTCCATTAATGGCCTGCCACGCTCCGGGTCTAATAGTGGCCCATATGAGATCCGGCCCATTAAAAGCCTACCATGTTCTGGGCCAAATTACGGCCCAGATCAGGTCCGGCCCTTTAAGAGGCTTTGGGCTCAATTATGGCCCATATCAGATTCGGCCCGTCAACTGGACACTATGCTTTTGGGCCCACTTGTTAAAGGCCCACTTAGTAATTCGGCCTGATATTAGTTTTGGCCTGTTAAGGGCCCGTTTAACATTTCGGCCCTATATTAATTTTGGCCTGTTAAAAGCCCGTCATATAGTTGGGCCTAACTACGGCCCGGTTTGCAGTCGGCCTGCTCGTAGCCGATATCTGATTGGGCCAAACAAGGACCCAGACAATTTTGGCCTGTTAAAAGACCGTGATTTGATTCACACAATCATGGGCCGGGGTTCATTTCGGGCTGCTGCCGGCCCGTGAGCTGATCGGCACGTTTCAGACCCAACCTACATCATGATTGCATGACGGCCCGATTATGTACCATAATTTTACGGTTTGGCCGGTTTACTGCGAAGCAGGATATATATATATACAGTGAAATAACTGCAGCATCGTGAATAAGAAAAAACCTATACTATACAATAAAGAAATTATGGCATATTACATCCACTGGGCATCAAAGTTCGCCACTATGATAATAAAGCACAAGCAGACAGCAGATTACATACACTGGGCATCAAAGATCGCCACCAGTGCAAATAAACACGCCAACAAAATAATATACAAAACCGACAACACTTCAATAGAGTTCAAGAAATGTTAGCCCTGCTAGGGAGCTGCAGCGCAAGCAGCTAAGCAAGATGATGAGACTGCGCTTGTTCAACACTTATATCTTCCTCACTCTGAAAGATAAACAAGCAGACAGATGACAAGTTTTGCACATAAAAGTATCAGTGCTGACAATTCATCACATTTATTACTGACGAATAAAGTGACACAGTTTAAATTGCATTAACACAATATGGTATTGTTCAGGTCAAGACATGGCAGGAAATGACATTGTGAAGGAGTTGGCAGCTTCACGACACCACTGGATTACAGATCAAGAACTCATAAGTATCAATGGTTAGTGTGCTGTCAATTTATACCATTTCAGATTGGCAAATAAAGAGACGTTTTAAATAATAGTAGAATGATATGACATTTTTCATAGTTAAGACATTGCAGAATATGACATTGTGCTGTAGTGGGTAGGTTCACCACACCACTGGATTACAGATGAAGAACAGAAGCATACATGCAGTGCAAAAGAAGATCACTTGCTCTGTATAGTTTAATTTACATGGTATGAAGAAGGAACTTGGTTGTACAACTGAAAACTTAAATTGAGAAAGGACAAACTTTTGTTTATGAACTACATATAATAAACTTTAAACAAGCAATTTGATGCAAACACCAAAAATAAACAGCTGTTGCAGTCATGCCTAACCAAATATATACAACAAAGTTGGAAGGCTTGAGATGGACAAACTTACATTATTGGTGAAGACAGGCTCTATAAAGGCCTTGTCCATGCTGATGGGGGGGGGGGCAATTCAAGAAGTTTACCACAGAATCTTCTTCAAAAGCATTGCCTTTATTCTACATTTTGTTAAGAGTAAATATAGATGTTATAATATATGAAAAAATGGAGAATATTTAAGATAAGATGAAGAGTGATGCTACATAACCAAGTAGCTATAAATGTAAGTGTAGCGATACAGGCAAAAGGTACAGCCAAGAGCAATGCACAACTAAACTTCTTCAGTACCAACCTTATGGTAAGAGTAAATATATATATGATGTGTAGAAAATGGAGGGCAAAGGAAAATAAGCTGCAGAGTGATGGTACATGAACAACTACCTGTCATTATAAGTACACTGATAAAGGACGGCATGTACTTACAAGAAGAATGCAGAGCTAAAAAAACATTGGCATTGGATATATTCTACACTAATGTAACCATTCATATAGATCAGATAATTTGGAGCGAACAATTGATAAGCAAGCTATCATGCATACTGCTGTCACATAATGAACCAGGTATGTATGCAAGTATAGTGATACATGACAACAAGTACTAACAAGAGCAAAGCAGTGGGCAGCATATTTGAGATATCCTGTCGTTCTTGTCAAACCGGAATTCTTCTTCGACCAAATTTCCTACAAAAAAGATCCGTAAGGCACATGCGCAAAAGTAGAAGTTCAAATTGTCATGTGATTTCATAGACAGTACCTCATCCTGGGAATGAGACCAGTGCATAACAAGGTTTTTCCATTCAATGTCTTCTAAATTTAGCACAGGAGACTTCACCAGAAATTCGTTTATAGACTTGCCATCAAAGTGTGATTTCCTCAGGTAACATTGATACTGCTGCAATGCTTCCTTGAAAATCACAAGCAAGCTTAGCTCGTCATGACTATCCAGATTGACCCTCGCCTAGTTACAACAATGTAATGTAAAACATTGATGTGTTCAATCAGCAGAAAACAGGAAAATAATAGCCATGAATAATAGCACTTACACGTAAGTTGGACAGGAAGATGTGAAAATGGTGCTTGTCTTCACAATAATCTTCCCATGATGGGAATATATGCACGTAGTCCCTAACAACATTGAAAGCATTGTATTTTAAACTGGAAATAAATGGAATGGGGTTCCAATCTGCAGGAATTTGCCATCTCTGCAGTTGGGATAGGTCTTCGGCCGGTGGACTTGCTGTACTTTTTGCTGGAGTGGGATTTTTCTGTGGTACAACAGGTGCTATGGCAAATGAAATTGGTATACCTTTTGCTGGAGTGCAGGTTCTGTGTGGTGGGGCTAGTGGTGTGGCCAGTGAAGTATGGGTACAGTCTGCTGGAGTCGGTCCTACGTTTTGTGTCACTGGTTGTACAACCAATATAAGTGGGGTGCTGTCTGATTTCTCCGGCACCACCACGTTTTTCAAGGACTTTGCTGGTGCTCCTTCAGGTTCGGCAATCACCCTCTTCCTTTTTGATGTCTGATGCACAAGAACAGCATTTGAGTGGAAAAACATGGTATGATGACAGATGGAATATGTATTGATAATGGATGGGCATGGCATCTCGACATATATGATGAGTAAACTAAGCAGATGGCGGTGCAACAAAGTAGAAGAAATGCAAGACAACATATGCAAGATACCCGCAATCAATAAAACATTGCCAAATTAGAACAAGCACCTTGATGGGTGAACAGGACATGCCATCTGCCTTTGACTCCTCGAGGTTAGAATAGTCATTAGGATGATATTCTGAACAAGAATGAACAGGTGGGGAGCGTATGAGTTTCATTGCATCCAGAATGGCACTCAATGCCTTGGTGCCAATTTCGTAAGTCATTGCAGTGTTTAGCTTCAAGAGGGGACTGCTGCTAGTGCGACACAAAGCAGTTACACAGATCATAGTGTAGATATAACGGGAAAACCTTAAGCATCAGAGTAAATTAGCAAAGTGGAACTTGCTGGAATATATGTGCTAGTATTGCCGGTACGGCTAGCAAGGCTTCGGATACCAACTCTCTTCAAGTGAAGGTGCGGTACTGTTAATATCAATGTAACTCTCAAAGGTGACACAGCTCCCCGCATTTCCTTGCTATTCTTATAGGATTCAAGTGGGCAGGCCACTACAAATCCTATTCCTATGTTTACAAGATCCTACGAATCAAAGAGGCTCAAAGTGTCCATCACAACCGACCGTATAGACCTCTACACTGCAAATGTCCCTGCTCATCTTTAGTACAAGGAACATACTGTACTACTATCATACTCCCTCCGTTCCAAAATATAAGTCTTGGTAGAGATTTCCACTATGGATCACATACAGATGTATCCATGTACATTTTAGAGTGTAGATTCACTCATTTTGCTCCATATGTAGTCCATGGTGGAGTCTATACAAAGCCTTGTATTTAGGAACGAAGAGAGTACATATTAAAGAAGAACGGAAGAGGAACATGGTAAAGAAGAGCAAGCAGATTATGGATAATAAAATGTTGGTTGCGCAGTGCCCACACATGATGAACCAGAGCGCATTAAGAATGCAACTCCTAGCTGTCTCTCGACCATTTTAGGCGGTTGGATGAAGATCCTACGTCTCCTAACCCTTCTTCTTCCTTGTCTCTGATTCTTCCCATACAAAACACCGCACGGGCCGCCGGCCGGACCACCGGCCCCCATCGCATGTGTTCCTCCGCCACCCCCCCCCCCACCCCCACCCACGTCGAGTTTTCTTTGTTTGGTAAGGACCCACAACCACCCGAGCCCCTTCGATCGCACCGCCGAACTCCGGCGAGCTCTGAAAAATCGACTGACCCAATTTTGAATTTTAGTCTACTGTGATTTAACTAGTGTGGAATATAAAAGGGGAAACCATAAGCATTGCGAGTATGGTGTTGAGCGTGCCATGGCGGATCTGAAGGTGCAAACCGGACAAAGGCAACTTCGCAACCAAGACAAGAAATCAGAGTAAAGCAGTGGCGATCTATTTTCTTGCCGCGATAAATAATTTGAGCAGATACAAAAGAGTACCGCCTCTAGTGCGGCGTCGTGTAGGCATCTGCTGAGAATTTGACGGTGCTGCGGTAGCGATGGCTGTCGGCAGCGTGGAAGCAGATCTAGGAGGGTAGACGGTGGCGGCGGGGCGCGGTGGATGAGACGGTCGTAGGAGCGGCGCCGACAAGGTGGACGACGGCGGGGATGAAGCGAGAGGACAGGATGCAAGGATCCCGGTCCGAAGCCGTGGATGAGAGAGGTCGATCTCTTGTAATGGACGGCGGCATCGGGGTATCAGCTACGGCATGGTGGAGGAGGACGGTGGTGGATGGGGTGGAGAGGGTGTTTTGGCACCCACGGTGTACGAATGGGGAAAAGGGAGGTAGAGAGGAAGGGGGAACCATGTATTCAGGGCGCGCTTGTCTCAAATGCGAGGAAATTTACAAACTTAGCCCCCGTTTCAAATTTCTACTACATCATAGCAACACTAGTCGGTCGGGGATAGGACGGTAATCTCGCATACACCGAATATTTGCCGACGAGAGTTTGTTTTTGGCGTCCACTGTGTATGAATATGAATCGGGGAGGGAGTCGATTTCGGTCGAGGACACACTGTGTTTTGGCTCCCACCATGTATGAATCCGGGTGAGAGGTGGTTACGTCACGTTTGGGTGAAATTACAAACCTACCCCTATCGAAACCTATAGAAATCCAGCATATAGGCTTTGCATGGCAGGGATAGGCAGCAGTGATTTCCATCCCGTAGATTTTGGTTCCGGGCAGTTACTGCGACTTTCCCTGCTTCGTTCAAATTTTGCAGAGTGCACGTTTACCGTGCCAACTCAATTCGAATCCCGTTTGTATTCTATTTTTTTCCGGCGGGATCCATTTTCAATTGGAATTACATTCTATATACATCATTTTTTTTATATATATATACTTTCAAAAGCACAACACCATTTATACATAAATATGGTTTACAAATGGCATGATCTCAGATTCATAAGGTTGTATCCATCAATTTGGATTTCCAAATATTTGAAACCACTTTATGTTGAAATCCAATGTATGCATTCCTCGCTAACTGTCTCCAGTTACTGTGTGTTTCATGCGGGTTTTTTTTACTTCTCAAACATGTATAATGTGTTTCACACACGCAACATATAGTGTAAGCCTGTTTAGACATTAATTGCATATAAACCATGCATTGTTTGTAATTGAAGAATCTATGGATCACCAATATTGATAAACTATATAACATTACACATGTGCCCAAATTCAAATGAATATGCATGTTTGATACACCAATTTGTGTTATGATATTATCGATGTCGTGATCTCTAGTTTAAATATTTGAATCCCCTTTAATCTAGATATTCGTCTCATATAGCTATCACTCATGCTTATATAGGACTATCTCTCTGGACCTATACGCGTTAATCGTCTCTCAGGTATCTCTCGTGCTACCTGTATGTCGACAATGATCTTTTATCTTCGTAACACACTGACGGTACTCTCTCCCTCGACCTTCATCACTCTATCTCTCTCTAAGTATATCTCGCTCCCTGCTATGTGTCTCTAACTATGATTCTCCATGTGGAATCTCTTTCTCTCACACAAACACAAAACTTTGTCTCTCGGGGTCTCATTTCTCTCTACTATTCCTATTTGTGCCACTCGCACACCCCTCATACAGAGATGTCTTTCGCTCCTTAGATATGAGAACCTACGACTCTTCCTCATCAATATATCTTTCTCACACACAAACACAAACTCTGTCTCCCAGGGTCTCATATTTCTCCATTGTTCTCTTGTATGTCGCTCACACACACCCTCTCTCCCTAGAGATATCTTGCGTTCCCTCGTATGTCTCTCTAGCTATCACTCTCGTTGTGAAATATCTTTCTCTCTCGCAGACACAAAACTCCGTCTCTCTGGATCTCATTTCTCTCTGATATTTGTTTGTATGTGACTCACACGCACCCTCTCTCTATCTCTCTCACACCCACACACATAACCCAGCCTTCTGATCCACTCGACTCCTATCTCTAACGCACACTAGCTAGCATCTTTATCTTTCTATTTATCCGTTTCTCCTTCAACCTTCTTTCTCGCCCTCACTCTTGATTCCTATCACGCACACTACATATGTTTCTCTCTACATGCAGTCAAGTGCCCTCTCACACACATATATAACTTCACCCTTTGAACCACCCGACGGTCATCTCCAACACCCAAACTAGCGGATGTCCCTCTAGCTAGCATCTCCATGTCTGTATCTATCTGTAGTTTCTCCGTCAACATTTCTTTCTCGCACGGAGTCTTGCTTCCTATCACCCACACAAATATGTCTCTCCATCCATATGCATTTATAGGTTGGTCTCTTTTGCACAATCATTGCGCCTCACTCCCTCTACTCGTGATAGATGCATGCTCTAGCCCATGCTACTATCTCTTAAAGACAAAAACACATGCTCAATTGTCGGGACTTCTTCCATGCATTCTCACATGCATGCATATTGTCATACCGATCCGTCTCTCCCATGTCATTGATCTTATGACTTATGTCTTCTTTCTTTTATCTCGATCATGCGCGCGCGCACACAAACACACATCCCACGTATACATGTATACCTCTCACACATGCACGTTCAAGGTCTCTATGTCTCCATATGTAGTTAATTACCCTCAATCCTAATGCCACATCGAGTCGTTCTCCTCTTTTGTGCACATAACTTCCGCCTAGATGGGTAAAACACACACTCACACTTAACAATCTCCTTCTAGCTACCCCCCGCCTCTCACTCTTCCCCTATATCCCCGAAACCAATAAGACCATCCCTTAGTTTAATTCCCGCCTACATGCACCATCGATATATAGTTGTCTTCCTCGGTGTCTCTCGAACAAACACGTTCTCTCGAAGTTGACTCCTCTCATGCGTATAGGTCCTAATGCGTTTTTCGAGGCTAACTTTGACCAAACGTTAGAGCAATAATATATGACATGCAACTTACACAAAGCATACCTTCAATTTTGTATGTCAAAGGAGCTTCCAATAATATAATTTGCATGGTATACATCTCATGTGCTATTAATCTTGTCAATAGTCAAAGGTTGTCTTGAAAAACACATTAGGCCCTATATAGATGGAAGGAGGGAGTAGGTCCCATGCAAAAAATGAGAATAAAATTCAAACATCTGGGCATCATGGCTCGATCGATAACATTGAGAAACTTGGTTTTAAAATCATGAAACTTGGCATGGTGTCATGTCATGGAAGTACCATGCCGTGGTAAAAAAATTGGCCGAATAGGAACAAATTTTGTATAAGCTTCTTGCAAATTGCAGCTTCTCTCAAGAAGGCTCGTGGTTTTGGGAGGGAACATGTCACCTTTGTGTGCATAATTCAAATTTGAAATACAAGGACATGTTCCAGTGCACCAAAGTTGGTTGAAAAATCACATGTGTGTCCTCGGGTAAATTTCTAGGTTCCATGCAAGAAATGGGAATGAAATTCAAAATTCTGGGCGTCGTGGCTGGGTTGGAAACATTGAGAAACTTAGTTTTTTAATTCCTGTAAATCCAAAACACGCATGAAAATAATGAAACTTGGCTTGGTGCCATGATATGGCACCAACATGCTGTGGTAAATTTGCAGTCCGATTTGCGAAGGCGCACACATTAACAATCAACAAAGTCATTTTGGAAGAAGTGTTGTCACGTTACAATCGGAAACACAAGTATTATTGAAACCGTGGGCGTTCTACTTACTAGTACCATTTACATGCCGCCATGCGTCCCCTTTTTATTAGCTAGGAGGCGCCATGCAGGGTAGCTATTTGAGTACGAGAGGCGTGCGATCAGACCCCTGCGCGTGCTTAACGGGAGGAGAGCCCTTTGACCTCCATCTGCCATCCACTTCTCTCCCAAGGTCTCCATTAATGGCACTCGAGCCTCTATTTAATGGCGTGGCTATGTCTCACTCGACCGAGATTTATGAGAGAAAAAGGAAAATCTGAAAGCACGGATCTTGATGTAAGATCCGACGGACCTATATAGCATCTACTGCGACTTATAGCAAGACTGATGAATATATAAGGACGATTAAATTTTTTTTCAATCAAAGAAGGGCTTGCCCCTTCCTATTTTCATTACTGAAGACCACCACAATTCACAAGAAGTTCAACACAACTCCAGCCTAACACGAAGGACTAAAAGCTACCAGATTGAAATCGCAACATCCCAAGAGGCCAACAAAGGACAAACATCCGCGCTAGAACCCAACATTTCACAACCGACGACACAATCCACATCCTAAACCGATTATTACATCAAAAGAAACGAGGAAACTAGTCTCCGCGGCGAGCGGCAATGAGCTCTTTCGTGTCCTCAAGACGCTGCTTGAGAACATCCACGGATTCCTCCACCAGCCTTTGGCGCTCGTTGCGGAGCATGTCATTCTCATCCATAAGTTTCTTCAACAAGGCACTAGTCTCCTCCTGTAGGTCTGCACTTTGGACGATCTTCTCCCTCAGCAGGTCGTGCTCGGCCCGGAGCCTCTCATTGCCCTCCCTTAGTTGCCGGATGACACCGGTAGCCTTTTCAAACGAGGCTACCATGTCGTCCTGCAACCTCGCCGAGCGGGAGATCTGATCCGTCTGGCTATGGATGATCGCATGCATGCGCCTGTAACAGTCGTCGTGTGCCCGCGAGAATTTTTCCCAGGCCGTCGCAGCGCGGCGGGACATCTCTACTGCATTCGTGGCGCGGCGGGACATCTCTGCTGCTTCTGTGGCGCGGCTAGACCAGTCTGTTGCATCGACGGCGCGGCGGGTCCTCCGTGCTGCTTCAGCGGCACGGTGGGACCTCTGTGCTGCTACTTCCGCACGGCGGGACATGTCGGCTACTCGCAGCGAGGCGGGACATCTCTTGTGCTTCCGCTTCCATGCTCGCCTCTCCCTGGTGGCAATCTCTCGACCTAGAACTCACGATGGCCATGCCAGACGCAAGGGAATGATGCTGAATGACTTGTTTGTTTTTGTGGATGAGGAGTTGAGGAGGAATGTGCAGTCACCTTGGCATACTAGTATTTATAACCGAGTACTAATACGCTCCTAAGTGGGAAACCGTTTAGGTTGTGATTGGTGTGAACAAGTTTGCAATTCAATATAGCGTGGAGTAATTTGGAATGTGACGAGACGCATGCTCAAAATTTATTGACAGTTCTAGTTTCGAAGTGCGGCACTATTCCCGGATGGAGTACTTCTTTTTCTACTCCCTCCTTTCCGGTTTTATAGGGCTTATCTCAAAATTTTAGTTTTTCCATTTTATAAGGCTAAATTTGGTTGTCCCCAACACATGTTCAGATTCCAAGGTGCATTAAATCATTGCATGCAAGTATTAAGAGAAAATTGAGCAATGCATGTATTTTATGCATGCATGCATTGCAATTAATGCATTAAACCTATCTCTCGGGACTTCTCGCACGCACCATCGTGCCACCCACAAAAACTTGTACTCTGAGTTTAGTAGTACGTTATACAGGAAGAGAAGAGGTGCACGCACGCACTCGTCCTCTCACACACGTGTCTATTTTTTCTCGAAAAGGAGGATGATGCCCCTCGGCCTCTGCATCTGGGAGTCACACACGAAAATTATTGAAATATATCGAGTGCAGTGCTTTGATGTGTTGCATCAACTCGTACATCAACGAGAAGTTTGATTATCCTCTCCCTCACGGACTTAACTACACATGCCTTTGGTTGTATGACAGGTTGGCCACACACCTGTAGGGCCCACCTGTCATACACGCAAAGGCAGGAGCGTCCCTCCCTCGCCCATGAGCGTGGTGGCTGGCAAGACTAGGAGAAGCTTTCGCTACACGCTCTCCCTCCCGCACGCGATGGACATGCAGCGGTTCAATCGGTGTCAGATGGCCAGAAGCGTACTGTAGTACTCCTCTAGTGCAGTAGTATTCCATCATTGTTCGACTTCCCGAAGAGGCGAAGAGCCAAGCGCAGCCCGGACGCTCGTGTGGCAGTTTCATGTGTATAGTAGTCTAGGATAGCGTGTACCGTGCATGTAAGCTTAAAATCGTTGGGGTTGGCTCCATGCTATGTGGCCATCTCAAAGTTTTTTTAAAAAATTAAAATAGTCTTCTGGCCCTACCCGAAAACTGCCGCGCGTACTGGCCGGGAAAAGCCCCGCCCTCAACTTTTAACTCCGCGAAAACAGTTCGAGCTTGTTCGTTCTATATAAATACAGTACTTACTATATGTTTATTCACCCGTGGGGTTGTTCAATGAATGGAGGGGCGGGGAGCACAAGTGAACAATACTGTAGTACTACTAGTAGTAAGTAGGAGTCGTACAGTAGTCACCTTAAATAGAGAGTTCCTTTTCTTTAATGCCACGTACACAAATTGAAACGCTTGTTGTGGAGAGAAAAAAGATAATCACTCCACTATATATGGACGCAGGGGCCTGAGCGCTTGCTTTACTATGGTTGCTCTCTTCATTCTCTCATCATCTCCAGTTATAAACAAGACAGCGGTAGCGACATTTTCTCTTTGCTCACCGCTGGTCACAGTTCCGGTCGGATCCCTTCGGCCGGTGTGTGTAGAGGACTAAAAGGTGCATCATTCACGCGGTCATCGCCGCCGAGAGAGGAAACCCACAGCTGCCGGAGGGGCCTGATCCTCTGCCCGTGCCGTTCTCTCCGACACATGGCCGGCTCGGGAGGTCCTCTGACCCTTCTTCCTCCCTACCGTATTGTCCGCAGATTCGACCTGCTGCCGCCGACATCCCGGTGACCCTCAGGTATAAGTTCTTCGAAAGCGGCCTTGCTCTACTGCCCCAGCTCCCCACGTGTCTGCATGTGCATCTTTTTCTACTCCCATCAGCTCTTCCAAAGCCACCTAAATTTTTAGTATTATTAGAGTTAAAGATACTTCATGCATTCGAATCTAGGGCTTTGTTCAAACAACGAAGAAAGGGGGGAAAGTTGTAGCATGAATCTAGGACTTGATTCAAAGAGGAAATAATATGGTGAAAGTAGTAGAGACCGCATACCCAACCGGTCTCTTGGTTGAAAAGGGAAATAATGGGAAAACGTAGTACAAACTGGATAAGGAACAGATCTATTATTGGTTGAAAAAAGGATAGAAAGTGGCGGCTGGTGGACATGTCAATAGAGTATGTCCAGGATTAGATTTGCTGCCATCACATAGTAAAAGGTCTCCGGGATTAGATTTGCTGCCCTCACATAGTAAAAGGTCTCAGGATTAGATTTGCTGCCCTCACATAGTAAAAGGTCTCCAGGATTAGATTTGCTGCCCTCACATAGTAAAAGGTCTCCAGGATTAGATTTGCTACCCTCACATAGTACAATGGCACTCCTGCTGTTTTCCCCAGTATAATAAGTAAGTTGCTCCTTTACGCTGCTGAGTGTCCTGGTTTCCTGTCCCCATGGGACACCCATGCCCTTAAACCAACTCTTTAGCTGCTATTGATTTACTGTGTCTGGTAAACAAGCAATGCCACCATTAAAGTAATCCCATATTTGAGGAATCTCATTGTTGATCGTAATGCTTCTGGTAACATGAAGCATCGCTGACGTTTTAAAATTTCTATTGTCCTTGCGTGATTGCCATGAACATAATTAAGATGCTTCTTTTCATTTTGTATATGTTTCGTATATTCTTATTGACCAGCAACTATTTACTTTCTATCTTTTTGTGCAGATAGGGATATCCATTTCACCTTGTTGCTATTGTGACCTTTTGGTGAACTGCAGAAAACACTTTTTTGGAATGAGTGTCTTGTGCAGTTCAACTAAAATGTCACGTGGGCAACATCTCTCAATTTTGGTGGAACTGCACAAAATGGTGATTGGAGTTTCCAAAATCTCCGTCAAGTTCTGCTGGTAATCTCATGCAAGATTTCATTAGCCTTTGCAAGATGGAGCCATCACTGTCACCACAATGGCACTTTATTTTAGTGGAACTGCACAAAAGGATAAGAAAATTATAGTTGCACCTTACATGAGCTGGACAGCCAACCTTAATGTTCCTCAATTTTAGTGCAACTACTAAAGAAGAACCTGCCAGCTCACAGCAAGTACTTCTTGCTAGCTGAAAGATGCAATCTTTGCTTCATTTCAGGTGAACTGCAGAAAAGGCGCATGAATTGAATCATGGAACTCCAGGCAGACCTCATCCAAGTAGAGCTGGAGGTTGAGTTCAAGGAGGCCGCTATTAAAGCGAAATCATGCTCTCCTGTCTCCTTGTTTGTGTTGTGCAAACATGTTGCGCAAACAGGAATACTCAACTACAGATGTTGTGACGGCCAAGAGCATTCGCCAAGTTCTTCGATTGTATGACATGGCCAGCCAAGATGGATTTAATCCCGATATTCACTTTATCAAAAGGCTCTAATGGGTTCGTTTTGAATCTTGCAAGCTGGGAATCAGTGAGATGTGTAGGCATCTTTGTTGTACTTATTATTTGGATCTTATTTGTTAGTTCTGAATCTTGCAAGCTGGGAAACACGACATGATGATGCAGAGGACAACAACCATAACAAACAGTTCAAACTCGGTAGTATTATCTTTTGTGAAAGTGCGACAAATGTGATGATCGTGTGCGTCCTGAGAATAATAATTCTAATTGCTGTGCATGTTGATCCTGTGGCACTGATAGAACGAGCGAATGCATTGCTTGTTTTAAGTACAAATTTCTATTAAAGCTAATTAAATTTAAGTAAAGTGACCACTAACTCCTGTTATTACAGTACCAATACAGACCCGCTCGTGAACCGACGTGTGGCTGAGGGTGCATCTTCTGTCGGGCGTGCAGCGGACGAGGGAGGGGTAGTAACTATTTTCGCCTGTACACACTCAGCTTGCTGTTGAATCCAATTCCCCAAGAGCTGAAAAACGAACTGCTGCCGCCGCCTACACACTCGTTCACTCGAAGAGACTCCAATGGCGATCCAAGGGGTGAGCCTGCTGGATATGGACTTCAGCAAGGAGTTCCCCTTTGAGTTCTCCGTTCAGTACTATGGCTGTACCAAGTTGAATGTGATGTACACCAACGATACAGACTCGGTGAAGCTCTGCCTCGCCTCAGTCCTATGGCTGCACCAGGTTCTGGAGCATTCGCCCGTTTCATCGGCAGCGCCGACTGCACCTTCGCTATGTTGGAGAGAAGGAAGAACGTGACGATCCGGCCATCTGGTGCAACAAGCTTGTCGACATCTAGAAGCAATACAAGATCATCAGCAACGGGTAGGAGAAGGACTCCGTGGTTGACCTCGCTGAGACCATCATCGACCCCTGATACGCCAACATGAAAGAAGACGACCTGAACACGTGGGAGGTACCTCTGAATCTAGCCTACATAACCTACACGGCCAAGGGCGCATACGCATGCTACGACATGTACATGCAGATCTTGGACATGAGGGCGTGTCTGCTTCCCGTAACCGACGAGTACACAGACAGCCGCAGCGTCATGATCAAGCATGCCAGGAAGGTCTAGATGTTGTACTTTATCTGCTTATAAGCACCTTTATCATGTGAGTTTTTCATGCATTAGCCTATGTGTCGTAATTATCTGTTTTGTCCGAAATATTTCTTTAAAGAGCCCATTAACCTGATTGCTTTTTTAGTGGCAATTTGCTTATGTATGTAAACTAGTTCACTTGTCCATAAAAAAACTACTTCACTCGGCTACCGTGCTTTGAATCTCCTTCCTCCCAACATATTCCCCTCCTCAGGTGGACCCAGCAGGTCTCTGAATTTTCTCCCACTTTCTTTTTCGATGTAAACTGAGTTTTCTCCCAGTACTTTCCCCTAGAACCAACTCAACTGTCCCACGTCTAGCCTAAAAAATAATAATACCCCACATACTATTAACTCATCAAATTAAAATGATATTTTATTTCGTAAGTTGAAAGTTCTTACAAAATAATAGTAATAATTGTATATATATAACTTGGCAAGTTAACTCCTAGTGATTGTGTGCATAAGCTTGCAAAGATTTTACTGACGTGCAATCATGTGTTTATGTTTTTATAACATTTCTCTGTCTAGCCCAACATGATATTTTCACCCAGCCTAGCAAGTCTGCGGCTTTCGAGAAAAATGCAAATGGGATTTAAATGGGCTGCATAGATGCTACATCATTGTTTCACCCACCCACCAAATGGACTAAAAAATAAATGGACTGACAGCTGGGTCCATGGCCACAGCCCAGTTTTTTGTGATTTGCCAAGTAAGTCGCTTTGTCAAGCCTGTTGGGCTGCAAATCTTTCAAGACGAGGAGAGCTTTCATTCGGCTGGCCGAGAAAATGGCCCATCAGTAAGGAGAAATGGGCTGTACATTTTTAAAACACATCAAACCGGCAATTAGTTTAAAATATCTTTTTTTTCATTTCGAGATTTTAAATTACATTAATTTTTATGCGTGGAGAATTTGTTGGATTTTATATTGATATACATTTATTTTTAGAATCAGTTTGAATGTGAGTCAAAATTTCAGGATTAAAAATAGTTCGGACCTCACCAAAATATGCAAAATTTTGTATAATTTTTTAACCGTGGCCACAATATGGGCTGTAATGCTAACAAAAAGAATATGGGCTCCAAAAAAAACCTTAAGAATTAGCAAATGGGCCGTATGCTGTTTTCCATAGATTTGAGGCTTTCCTAAAAAAAGGTTGACGCACAAGAAGTAACTGTTGGATGGCCATCCAACGGTCGTCGTGCTTCTTCAATCTCTGCTCTTCCTGCTCCAGCCGCTCAAACAGGCGCCGACGGGACTGTCTGCTCCCTCCTCCCCAGGCCGGCTCTGCTGCCGCGCAGGCCTCACCGTCCCACCGTACTCCCATCGCTGGCCTAGCCATCCCTCTACTCACCCACACCTGCTATTATTCTCCGGCGACGGCAGACGAACCAGTAAACCTTCGTATAGTCGTACTCCCCTCCGCATGAGAAACAACTGCCGAGTCTTCCCTGCCTCCGTGTCGTTCCCTTCCTAGGCCTCGCCGTCGTCCACCGCCCTGGTGCTCTCGGCGCGGCCTGGTCAACGTGGTCAACGACCGACATGCATCTGAAGTGGACTGTATGTGGAGAGGCCGACAGCTGGGTCCATGGCCGCACGCAAGGAAATGCCTCCTTATTACGCGCAAAATAATGATTCCTCCACCTGACATTAGGGACCCACCCAAAGGGCCTCTATATTTCGCAAAAAAAACATTACTGCCGCTGACAGCTCGGACCCACCAGCTATATCTTCGCACGCAAGGAAGTGCCTCCTTATTACGCTCAAAACAATGAATACCCACCTGCTAGCTAGGACCCACCTTGGTGGCAGGCTGACTTGTGGGACTACTAAGTTGACGGGGACGGAGGGCTTTGTCAACTTAGTCAATATGCACGATTCTAGCTCCAGTGACCATACGATGTCCATCCAACGACCGTAGTGCTTCTTCAACCTCTGGCCTTCTTGCTCCAGCCGCCCAAACCAGCGTCGGTCGTGCCTCGTGCTCCTGCCTCCCGTGGCCGGCTGCAATGCGGCGGAGGCCTCACCGTCCCCTACTACTCCCACCACTGGCGAGGCCATCCCTCTACTCACCCACACCCCTATTATTCTGCGGCGACGGCAGCCTCACACTGCAGCAAACCAGTGAACCCTCGTACTCCTCTACGCGTGGGCATCCACTGCCGTGTCTTCCCCGGCTCCGCATCGTCCCCTTCCTAGGCCTCGCCGTCGTCCACCGCTCTGGTGCTCTCGGCGCGGCGTGGTCAACGTGGTCAAGGAATGGCTTCCATCAGACGTGGACTGTACGTGGAGAGGCTGACAGCTGGGTCCACGGCCGCAGCAAGGACGTGCCTCCTTATTACATGCAAAATAATTATTCCTCCACCTGACAGCGGGAACCACCGGACGGGCCACTGTATTTTGTGAAAAAAATGATTCGCCCCCTGACTGCTGGGACCGACCAGCTACATCTTCGCAGGCAAGGAAGTGCCTGACAGTCGGGACCCACCTAGTCGAAGCGCACGTAGCGTTGTCATTCTGGTCGCGAACGTGTACGTACATACTGGTCGATGTATAGGCGCGCACGTGTCATATTAGAGGCGCACACGTGTCGTAGTAGAGGCGTGCACATAGCATTTACACGTACGTACATCGGCCATGGTGCAAGAAATAAAATACGGCCACGTATATGTACATACGGGCGGGGTCTCGAACGCGTATTTGCGCATACGTACGGCGACGGTTCGTGTACATGGCTGGGTCGGAACGGAGAAAAAGCGTCTTCGTCATGTTCATGGGGAGGCAACGAAATGCGTCTTGTTCATGGGGAGGCAACGAAATGCGTCGTGGTCATCGGGAGGGCTTGGACGGAACATGCGATGGAAACGAGGCCTGGCGTACCGCAGAACGGAGGAAACGGCCTTGTGTTCGACCGGCCACGTTCGAAACGGGATCCTGTTCATCGGGAGGGGTCTGGCGTACCCCAAAATGGAGGAAACGGACCTCCTATGGTCGAAACGGGGGTCCTGTTGATCGGGAGGGTGTGGTGTACCGCAAAACGGACGAAACGGACTTGTGTTGCAGCGCTACGGTCAAAACGGGGGTCATGTTCATCGGGAGGGGTGTGGCGTACCGCAAAACGGGACTCCACGGGATACTGTTCATCTCCACCGTCGACCCCCTCCAGCCTCCACGAGCTACTGTTCATCCACTGTCGACCTCCTCCAGCCTCCACCTGCGACTGTTCATCCACGGGCTCCTGTTCATCCAGCCTCCACCGCGCGCTACTCCACCGGCTACTGTTCAACCACCCCTCCATCGTCTACTGTTCATCCAGCCCTCCACACCACGGGGTCCTGTTCAACCACCCCTCCACCGTCTACTGTTCATCCAGCCCTCCACACCACGGAGTCCTGTTCATCCACCCCTCCACGGGCACCCCTCCACCGTCTACTGTTCATCCAGCCCTCCACCACACCATGGGGTCCTGTTCATCCAGAGGCAACGCCACCGCTCACTGTTCATCCACCCCCCCCCCACAACGCTCACTGTTCATCCCATCAATCGGCTTCAGTTAGCAGCAGTACAAAGGAATCGCTCGATCGGGTTCAGTTAACAGCCATCGATCGATCGCTCGGGTTCAGTAATGTGTAGCCCCAGTGCAGTCACTCGGGTTCAGTTAGATCCCAACGCCTCGCTCGGATTCAGTTAGAGCCCAACGCCTCGCTCAGATTCAGTTAGAGCCCAACGCCTCGCTCGGGTGCTACTTTGAAGCACAAGTGTGGCAACGGATAGTAGCATTGTCCCTTCTCTCTTTTTCCGTCATAACTTTTTTGGGGCCTTCTCTTTTTTTAATTCCTCACTTGGGACAATGCTCTAGAAAATGATGATCATCACACTTCTATTTATTTACAACTCAATGATTACAACTCGATGCTAGGACAAAAGATGACTCTATATGAATGCCTTCGACGGTGTACCGGGATATGCAATGAACCAAGAGTGACCTGTATGAAAGAATTATGAACGGTGGATTTTCCACAAATACTATGTCAACTACATGAGCATGCTAAGCAATATGACAATGATGAATTTGTCATGATAAACGGAATGGTGGAAAGTTGCATGACAATATATCTTGGAATGGCTATGGAAATGCCATAATAGGTAGGTATGGTGGCTGTTTTGAGGAAGATATAAGGAGGTTTATGTGTGAAAGAGCATATCATATCACGGGGTTTGGATGCACCGGCGAAGTTTGCACCAACTCTCAATGTGAGAAAGGTCAATGCACGGTACCAAAGAGGCTAGCAATGATGGAAGGGTGAGAGTGCGTATAATCCATGGACTCAACATTAGTCATAAAGAACTCACATACTTATTGCAAAAATCTACAAGTCATCAAAAACCAAGCACTACGCGCATGCTCCTAGGGGGATAGATTGGTAGGAAAAGACCATCGCTCGTCCCCGACCGCCACTCGTAAGGAGGACAATCAAAGAACACCTCATGTTTCAAATTTGTTACATAACATTTACCATACGTGCATTCTACGGGACTTGCAAACTTCAACACATGCATTTCTCAAATTCACAACTACTCAACTAGCACGACTTCGATATTATTACCTCCATATCTCAAAATAATCATCAAGCATCAAACTTCTCTTAGTATTCAAAACACTCATAAGATTTTTTTTACTAATCTTGAATACCTAGCATATTAGGACTATTTAAGCAAATTAGCATGCTATTTAAGACTCTCAAAATAATCTAAGTGAAGCATGAGAGATCAATAGTTTCTATAAAACAAATCCACCACCGTGCTCTAAAAGATATAACTAAAGTACTAGAGCAAAACTATATAACTCAAAAGATATAAGCGAAGCACATACAGTATTCTAACAAATTCCAAATCATGTATGGCTCTCTCGAAAGGTGTGTACAGCAAGGATGATTGTGGTAAACTAAAAAGCAAAGACTCAAATCATACAAGACGCTCCAAGCAAAACACATATCTTGTGGTGAATAAAAATATAGCTCCAAGTAAAGTTACCGATGGAAGTAGACGAAAGAGGGGATGCCTTCCAGGGCATCCCCATGCTTTGGCTTTTAGGTGTCCTTAGATTATCTTGGGGGTGCCATGGGCATCCCCAATCTTAGGCTCTTGCCAATCCTTGTTCCATAATCCATCAAATCTTTACCCAAAACTTGAGAACTTCACAACACAAAACTTAAAGTAGAAAATCTCGTGAGCTCCGTTTGCGAAAGAAAACAAAAGACCACTTCAAGGTACTGTAATGAACTCATTCTTTATTTATATTGGTGTTAAACCTACTGTATTCCAACTTCTCTATGGTTTATAAACTATCAAACTAAGCAAACAACACATGAAAAACAGAATCTGTCAAAAATAGAACAGTCTGTAGTAATATGTAACTAGCGCAAGATCTGGAACCCCAAATATTCTAAAATAAATTGCTGGACATGAGGAATTTATCTATTAATCATCTGCGAAAATAATTAACTAAATAGCACTTTCCAAATAAAAATGGCAGCAGTTCTCGTGAGCGCTAAAGTTTCTGTTTTTTACAGCAAGATATCAAGACTTTCCCCAAGTCTTCCCAACGGTTCTACTTGGCACAATCACTAATTAAACACAAAAAACACAACCAAAACAGAGGCTAGGTAAATTATTTATTACTAAAAAGGATCAAAAAGCAAGGTATAAAAATAAAATTGGGTTGCCTCCCAACAAGGGCTATCATTTAACGCCCCTGGCTAGGCATAAAAAGCAAGGATAGATCTAGGTATTGCCATCTTTGGTTGGTAATTCTTCAATGAGGCATCTACCATCCTTAGGAATTTATTTCTTTTTACTTATTATAAAACTTTTAGGCACAACATCGAAAAATTCATTTGTAACAAATGGTTCCTTAATGATAGCAACATGATTGGGATGAATACTTATAGATTTGAGATCCGCAGTTTCCTTACTAGACGATTCACCCTTATTTTTAGGAACATACATAAGCTTGGCGATTTTAGTAGGAGGACTTGGAGTATTCTTTTATGGAAGAAAAAGCGGTTCCCAAGTTGGTAATGATATCTTCAAGTTTATCGATCCTAGTGGAATCATGATTTATTTTCTCATTAACTATGGGTTCCTTCTCCTTAATATTTTTCAAAGTGACTCCTACTTTAGATCCATATTGAGAGATTCGGTTGTGGATATTTTTATCCAAATTTTCAATTAACTCTATGGTAGCAACCTTATTTTCAACAATTTCGAGCCTTTGCATTACATGCTCCAAAGTTAATACAGTTCCCTTAACCAAAAGAGGTGGTGATCCAAATAAATCTATCATAGCATTATAAGAATCAAAAGTGTGGCTACCCAAGAAATTCCCTCCGGTAATGGAATCAAGGACATATTTGTACCAAGGAGCAACGCCTACATAAAAATTGCAAACAAGAACGGAAGTAGATTGCTTCCTGGTAGATCTATTGCAAATTCTATACCAAGCGTCTTTTAGATTTTCTCCCTTCCTTTGCTTAAAATTTAGAACTTCATTCTCGGGAGACAACGGAGAAGATAGAGAACTCGCCATAATGACAAGCAAACGGAAAAGAAAGGGGGGATAGAGAGAGGGGGAGAATAAAACGGCAAGGGTGAAGTGGGGGAGAGGAAAACAAGAGGCAAATGGCAAATAATGTAATGCGGGAGAGATAAGGGTTGTGATGGGTACTTGGTATGTTGACTTTTGCGTAGACTCCCCGGCAACGGTGCCAGAAATGGCTCATTGTCGGGAGTCAAATCTTGACTTGTGTGAACCTCCCCGGCAACGGCGCCAGAAATCTTCTTGCTACCTCTTGAGCACTGCGTTCGATTTCCTTGAAGAGGAAAGGATGAGGCACCAAAGTAGCGTAAGTATTTCCCTCAGTTTTTGAGAACCAAGGTATCAATCCAGTAGGAGGCTGCACGCAAGTCCCTTGTACCTGCACAAAACAAATAACTTCTCGCAACCAACGCGATAAGGGGTTGTCAATCCCTTCACAGTCACTTACGAGAGTGAGATATGATAGATATGATAAGATAATATTTTTGGTATTTTTGTGATAAAGATGCAAAGTATAATAAAAGAAAAGTAAAAAAGAAAAGGAAATAACTAAGTATTGGAAGATTAATATGATGAAGATAGACCCGGGGGCCATAGGTTTCACTAGTGGCTTCTCTAAAGAGCATAAGTATTTTACGGTGGGTGAACGAATTACTGTTGAGCAATTGACAGAATTGAGCATAGTTATGAGAATATCTAGGTATGATCATGTATATAGGCATCACGTCCAAGACAACTAGACCGACTCCTGCCTGCATCTACTACTATTACTCCACTCATCGACCGCTATCCAGCATGCATCTAGAGTATTAAGTTCATGAAAACAGAGTAACGCCTTAAGCAAGATGACATGAGGTAGAGGGATAAATTCATGCAATATGATAAAAAAACCCATCTTGCTATCCTCGATGGCAACAATACAATGCGTGCCTTGCTGCCCCGGCTGTCACTGGGAAAGGACACCGCAAGATTTAACCCAAAGCTAAGCACTTCTCCCATTGCAAGAAAGATCAATCTAGTAGGCCAAACCAAGCTGATAATTCAAAGAGACTTGCAAAGATAACCAATCATACATAAAATAATTGAGAGAAGCTTCAAATATTGTTCATAGATAATCTTGATCATAAACCCACAATTCATCGGTCTCAACAAACACATCGCAAAAAGAAGATTACATCGAATAGATCTCCACAAGAGAGGGGGAGAACATTGTATTGAGATCCAAAAAGAGAGAAGAAGCCATCTAGCTAATAACTATGGACCCGAAGGTCTAAGGTAAACTACTCACAGTTCATCGGAGAGGCTATGGTGTTGATGTAGAAGCCCTCCGTGATGGATGCCCCCTCCGGTGGAGCTCCGGAACAGGCCCCAAGATGGGATCTCGTGGATACAGAAAGTTACGGCAGTGGAATTTGGGTTTTGGCTCCGTCTCTGATCGTTTGGGGGTACGTAGGTATATATAGGAGAAAGGAGTACGTCGGTGGAGCAACATGGGGCCCACGAGGGTGGAGGGCGCGCCTTGGGGGGGGGGGGGGGGGGGGGGGCGGGGGGGGGGGGGGGGGGGGGGGGGGGGGGGGGGGGTAGGCGCGCCCCTACCTCGTGGCTTCCTCCTTTATTTCTTGACATAGGGTCCAAGTCTCCTGGATCATGTTCGGTGAGAAAATCACGTTCCCGAAGGTTTCATTCCATTTGGACTCCGTTTGATATTCCTTTTCTTCGAAACCCTAAAATAGGCAAAAACAGCAATTCTGGGCTGGGCCTCCGGTTAATAGGTTAGTCCCAAAAATAATATAAAAGTGGATAATAAAGCCCAATAATGTCCAAAACAGTAGATAATATAGGATGGAGCAATCAAAAAATATAGATACGTTGGAGACGTATCAGATGCCCTGCCCTGAGTCGAAGCTGTAAAGTGCTCGACGTGCATAGAGGGTGCGTGGATGGCCTTTGCCCGTGTCAAGATGCACTTGGCGAAGATGAAGGCCACCATCGTGGTGACCGAGGGCCCACCCGAAGGCTAGGACCACTGCAAGCCGGAGCGATATTTCGACGATGTCCTGGAGGGTGCCCGGATAGTAGAGGGCCAATGCTCAAAGGATATCATGTTCGAGTAGATGTATCCGGGTTGTCCAGACCTTGTTTTGTGAACCAAGGCTTTGTAATATATTTATACCTTTATCTGAAATTACTTTCCTCCTGTGCGGCCGTTTTTAATTCTGAGAGTTTACTAGTCGTCGGCTTCATCCCCCACGTAGATGCTACAGGGGTGTTCGGAATAGCGCACGATCACACTTGACCCAATGTCTTGGTCTATAAAGGAGGTGTTTGCGCAGCTGATACGTCTCCAACGTATCTATAATTTATGAAGTATTCATGCTATTATATTATCAACCTTGGATGTTTTATATGCATTTATATGCTATTTTATATGATTTTTGGGACTAACCTATTAACCTAGTGCCAAGTGCCATTTTCTATTTTTTCCTTGTTTTGAGTTTTACAGAAAAGGAAAACCAAACGGAGTCCAATTGACGTGCCAATTTTTCACGATTTTTTATGGACCAAAAGAAGACCCCGGAGTAAAAGAGTTGGGCTAGAAGAGTCCCGGGCCGTCCACGAGGGTGGGGGGCGCGCCCAACCCCCAGGCGCGTGGGCCTGCCCCGTGGACGACTCGGGCACCTCCTTGACATGAGACCGACGCCAAAAATTCCTATAAATACAGAAACCTCTAGAAAATAACCTAGATTGGAAGTTCCGCCGCCACAAGCCTCTGTATCCACGAGAAATAAATCTAGGCCCTCTCTAGCACCTTGCCGGAGGGGGCCATCATCACCTGAGGTTATGGAGGAGGATCCCGGAGGGGCCATTGAGGGAGTCCTAGACTAAGGGGTCCTCGGGTGTCCGGCCTGTTAGCCATGGGCCAAACTGATGGGCTGTGAAGATACGAAGACCGAAGACTGTACCCGTGTCTGGATGGGACTCTCCTTGGCATGGAAGGCAAGCTTGGAGACCGTATATGTAGATTCCTTTCTTTGTAACCAACCTTGTGTAACCCTAGATCCTCTCGGTGCTTATATGAACCGGAGGACTTAGTCCGGAGAGGGAGATAATTCATTATCATAGCCATACATGCTAGACCTCTAGGGTTTAGCCATTACGATCTCGAGGTAGATCAACTCTTGTAATACTCGTATTCATCAATATCAATCAAGCAGGACGTAGGGTATTACCTCCATAGAGAGGGCCCGAACCTGGGCAAACATCATGTCCCTTGTCTCCTATTATCATCGACCTTAGATGCACAGTTCGGGACCCCCTGCCCGAGATCCGCCGGTTTTGACACCGACATTGGTGCTTTCATTGAGAGTTCCAGTGTGCTGTCGCCAAAAGGTTTGATGGCTCCTTCAATCATCGATAGTGACGCTATCCGAGGAGAAACTTTCCTCCCAGGACAGATCTTCGTGTTCGGCGGCTTCGCACTGCGGGCCAACTCGTGTGGCCACCTGGAGCAGATCGATAGCTATGCCCTTGGCCATCAGGTCAGATTTGGGAGCTTGAACTACGTTGCGGATATCCGAGGAGACTTGATCTTCGCCGGATTCGAGACCGCGGCTTCCACCCCCGGTCACCCCGATGATCATGACCTAAATCTGTCATCAGACCGCATCCAGGAGATCACCCCTATAACCACTCTGGCCTTAGAGCCGGAGTAGACTGCGCCATTTGAGGATGGGAGGATCAACCCCACCACGGAGGCCACAGATTCCACGGTGTTGGAGCCGCACATAGACTTAACCTCTCACGACATCTTTGTCACCAGAACTCCGGACTCATCTCCGGCTGTAAGTTCTGAACCACGTGATCCCGCAGACGCCGAACTTGATCGTTTATCGATCTTCGAGTTTAGCGCCGCAGATATCTTCCAGCACTCGCCTTTGGGCGATGTGCTAATTAAACTCGTTGGAAAACCTGTCCTTGGCAGAGGACTCATAGCCGAACTATATCCGGTTCAAATTAGGGGCTGACGGTGGAGAATTTTGCTTCCCACCCGCCACCCACTTCATAGCCACGGTCGAGGATTTGACCGACACACTTGATTACGACTCCGAGGACATCGACGGTATGGACGACAATGCCAGAGAAGAAGAGGCCTAGAACCCGCTGTTCACCGGACGCTGGACGTCCACTTCCTCGTATGATGTATACATGGTGGATGCACCAAAGTTGAACAACGACGATGACAAGGAAGATCCAGCTGAGGATAAACCTTTCGAAATACAATCCAAGCGTTGGCATCAGCAGCACCGCTCTATGTCATGCTGCAGTAAAGAAAGCAACACCGGCACAGGAGAAGATAACACTCCGGAAGGTGCCAAAGACAAGGAAGACCCCGTTGAAACAGCTAATGAACAAGATGAACGGGAAGATGGCAGGCTAGCCCTGGTAAGCAGGCCACGCACGAAGACTCAGAGGATGGAAGTTATCTTCTGCTCTCCGAGGATGAGGTGAGCCTCGGCACCGACGATTTCATCATGCCCGAGGAACCTCTTGAGCAGGAGCGCTTCAAGCGCTAGCTAAACGCCACTACAAGGAGCCTGAAAAAGAAGCAGCAGCAGCTTCAAGCTGACCAAGATTTGCTCAATGATAAATGGACTGATGTCCTAGCAGCTGAAGAATACGGCCTCAAGCGCCCAACCAAAAGCTACCCAAAGCGCAAATTGCTCCCTCAGATTGACGAGGAGGCATCGGAATACATACCTCCATCGTACAATGCGGCTGACCGACCACCACGTGGTTGGGACAAAACGACAAATCACACCGAACACCAACCAGCCCCGCCTCATCACATAGGTAGAGGTAAATTAGCCCACGGTCGTACATATGACCTCTGGCAAAACCTGAACAATAAAGCAGGACATACTAGATCAATCTAAGGATCACAAAGACGTGCCTCGACACGCAACGACGGCCACCTGTTCGGACGTGACAAACTTAGTCATGCGCAGGCTGAAAACTGCAGACGGACTCCATCAGAGCTATGTTGGTATACGGCTCGATATAGAGGCGCCGCACACCCTCATTGCTTCACTGATGAGGTCCTGGATCCATAATTCCTAGAAGGGTTCAAACCCGTGAATATAGGATCATACGATGGAACCACGGACACCGCAGTGTGGATCGAAGACTTCATTCTCCACATTCATATGGCCCGCGGCGATGACCTCCACGCCATCAAATGCCTCCCTTTAAAACTCAAGGGGCCAGCTCGGCACTGGCTCAACAGTCTGCCTGCAAATTCTATTGGCAGCTGGGAGGACTTGGAGGAGGCCTTCCTCGATAACTTCCAAGGTACATATGTTCGACCTCTGGACGCTGATGACTTAAGCCATATAGTCCAACAACCCGGAGAGTCCGCCAGGAAATTCTAGACTAGGTTCTTAACTAAAAAGAACCAAATCATCGACTGTCCGGACGCCGAAGCCCTAGCAGCCTTCAAACACAGCATCTGCGATGAATGGCTCGCTCACCACCTCGGCCAAGAAAAGCCAAAACCCATGGCAGCCCTCACGGCACTGATGACCCGCTTTTGTGCAGGCGAGGACCGTTGGTTGGCCCGTAGCAAAAATAATGCAAGCGATGCCAGCACCCCTGAAGCTAAAACTAGCAAAGACAAGTCTCAACGCAATAGATACATGCGTCGAAACAACAGTGATAACACCGAGGACACGACAGTCAATGCCGGATTCAGGGGCTCTAAGCCCGGTCAGCGGAAGAAGCCGTCCCAAAAGAACAATTCAGGGCCATCAAGCTTGGATCGCATACTTGATCGTCCGTGCCAGATTCATGGCACCCCAGACAAGCCACCCAATCATAGAAATAGAGATTGCTGGGTTTTTAAACGGGCCGGTAAATTAAACGCCGAGAACAGGGAAAAGGGATCGCAAAGCGAGGACGATGACGAAGATCCCCAACAACCGAACACAGGGGGAAAGAAGAAGTTTCCCCCTGAGGTCGAAACGATGAACATGATATATGCTACCCACATCCCCAAGAGGGAGCGCAAGCGTGTGCTCAGGGACGTCTATGCGATAGAGCCAGTCACCCCAAAATTTAATCCATGGTTGTCATGCCCGATCACTTGTGATCGCCGGGATCATCCGACCAATATCCGTCACAGTGGCTCAGACGCACTGGTCCTAGACCCAATAATTGATGGGTTTCACCTGACTCGCGTCCTTATGGACAGAGGTAGCAGCCTCAATCTGCTCTATCCGGATACAGCGTGAAAAATGGGCATTAACCCATCTCGGATCAAGCCCACCAGGACTACCTTCAAAGGAGTCATACCAGGTGTAGAGGCCCGGTATATGGGCTCAATCACACTAGAGGTTGTCTCCGGATCTCCGGACAACTTCTGAAGCGAGGAGCTAATCTTTGATACCGTCCCCTTCCACAGCGGCTATCACACACTGCTCGGACGAACTGCGTTTGCTCGATTCAATGCAGTACCACACTATGCTTATCTCAAGCTCAAGATGCCCAGTCCATGTGGCGTCATAATGGTCAATGGAAATACGGAACGCTCCCTCCGTATAGAAGAGCACACAGCTGCCTTAGCAGCAGAAGTACAGTGCAGCCTTCTCAAGCAGAACCTTAATTCGGCTGCCGATCCCATAGACACCGTTAAGAGGGTCCGAACTACTCTACAGCAGGAGAGCTCGGCTCGTCAGGAGCTCGACTAGCAATCCGGCCTCCGTCTCAGTCCCGATCAAGTGGTGGCATTCGTGCCGCATGTACATAACTACGCACTCAAAATCCCATGGGCATCGACGGAGGCATAGCTAGCTTGTGGTCCATAGTATGGCTCAATCGACATCGTATACACACATACTTTCACTTTTACTTGTTTCCTTTTCAGGTCTCAATCCCACATGCACCATCTGGTGGTCTGGTCATCGGCCCTCTTGAAGGATAAACACACCAAGACGACAAGAAACACAGACATATGAGGGACATTTTAGGTGATTCCGTTAACGATAACTCTACCTGTTTTTCAGGACCCACATGCAGCTCTCCCTTGGTTTTTGCATGTCAAATAGCCTGATGCTTATCGCACCACCTGTATCAATGCGCCTTGACATAGTAATTAAATTACAATGAGAACAATTTGCGGCTGAGTTGTAGGACTCCAGCTTTTTACCCTTGTACCTTTTTCTATTTTCTTTCTCTTTTTCAGCTCCCCTGTGGATAACCCTATCAGGTAGCACCCGTACACTTTGGTACGTTTGATGTTTTCCAGGGGCTTCATACGCCCCACTTTACGGCAACAAAAGTCCGAACACTTTTTATAAGTATAGTTCGGCACCCCGAATTTAGCATTATATGCATTGGCTCCGAATCATGTCTTTGGTCAATAGTTGGGTTGCCCGGCTCCTGTCTTGCTACCTTATGTTCCGCTATATCGGCTAAGGTAGTAAAGGCAGAACTACTGCGATTGTGCCTTGGTTTATCCAAAGGAACACCTCAATAGAGAAAGCCGAAAACTGACTGTCATGATGCGGCGAGAGCCGGTCAGCTGTTCGGAGGTTGCAAATCGCTGGAGATTTCTTCCGCATTACGTGAATGATTGCTACTTTCCGATCAGACGCTTATAGCACTCTAGTTCAGATACTAGGGGCTGCTCCCATGTTTTTATTGTCGCACTCCTATGGCTAAGTGAGGGTGTTACAGCCGCAAATTCTGGTTGCCTGGTTCGTTGCACTAAACAACTCCTTCAAGGACCATCTAATTGGATCAAGATTGTTTAGATTCCATCCCGAACACTGATGTCTACTACACAACCTTCTTCTTGTAGACGTTGTTGGGGCTCCAAGTGCAGAGGTTTGTAGGACAGTAGCAAATTTCCCTCAAGTGGATGACCTAAGGTTTATCAATCCGTAGGAGGCGTAGGATGAAGATGGTCTCTCTCAAGCAACACTGCAACGAAATAACAAAGAGTCTCTTGTGTCCCCAACACACCCAATACAATGGTAAATTGTATAGGTGCACTAGTTCGGCAAAGAGATGGTGATACAAGTGGTATATGGATGATAGATAAAGGTATTTGTAATCTGAAAATATAAAAACAGCAAGGTAACTAATGGTAAAAGTGAGCGTAAATGGTATTGCAATGCGTTGAAACAAGGCCTAGGGTTCATACTTTCGCTAGTGTAAGTTCCCGCAACAATACTAACATAATTGGATCACATAACTATCCCTCAACATGCAACAAAGAGTCACTCCAAAGTCACTAATAGCGGAGAACAAACGAAGAGATTATGGTAGGGTACGGAACCACCTCAAAGTTATTCTTTCCAATCAATCCGTTGGGCTATTCATATAAGTGTCACAAACAGCCCTGGAGTTCGTACTAGAATAACACCTTAAGATACAAATCAACCAAAACCCTAATGTCACCTAGATACTCCAATGTCACCTCAAGTATCCATGGGTATGATTATACGATATGCGTCACACAATCTCATATTCATCTATTCAACCAACACAAAGGACCTCAAAGAGTGCCCCAAAGTTCTACCGGAGAATCACGACGAAAACGTGTGCCAACCCCTATGCATAGGTTCATGGGCGGAACCCGCAAGTTGATCACCAAAACATACATCAAGTGAATCACGTGATATCCCATTGTCACCACAGATATCCACGGCAAGACATACATCAAGTGTTCTCAAATCTTTAAAGACTCAATCCGATAAGATTAGTTCAAAGGGGAAACTCAATTCATTACAAGAGAGAAGAGGGGGAGGAGAAACATAGGATCCAACTATAATAGCAAAGTTCGCGATACATCAAGATCATGCCAAATCAAGAACACGAGAGAGAGAGAGAGAGATCAAACACATAGCTACTGGTACATACCCTCAGCCCCGAGGGAGAACTACTCCCTCCTCGTCATGGAGAGCACCAAGATGATGAAGATGGCCACCGGAGAAGGATTGCCCCCTCCGGCAGGGTGCCGGAACGAGTCTAGATTGGTTTTCGGTGGCTATGGAGGCTTCTGGCGGCGGAACTCCCGATCTATTGTGTGTTCTGGAAGTTTTAGGTTACGTAGGTATATATGGGTGCGGGGGGTATGTCGGAGGAGCTACGGGTCCCCCACGAGGCAGGGGGCGCGCCCTAGGGGGGCGCCCCCCACCCTCATGAGCACCTACCGTATCTCCTGACGTGGAGTCCAAGTCTATCCGGTGGCTTTCGTTCCAAAAATAACTTCTCTAGTTGATTTCGTTCCGTTTCGACTCCGTTTGATATTCCTTTTCTTCGAAACAATGAAATAGGCATAAAACAACAAATCTGGGCTGGGCCTTCGGTTAATAGGTTAGTCCCAAAAATAATGTAAAACTGGAAAATAAAGCCCAATATTGCCCAAAACAGTAGATCATATAGCATGGAGCAATCAAAAATTATAGATACGTTGGAGACGTATCAAGCATCCCCAAGCTTAATTCCTGCTCGTCCTCGAGTAGGTAAATGATAAAAAGATAATTTTTGATGTGGAATGCTAGTTGGCATAATTTCAATGTAATTCTTCTTACCTGTGATATGAATATTCAGATCCATAAGATTCAAGACAAAAGTTCATATTGACATAGAAATAATAATACTTCAAGCATACTAACTAAGCAATTATGTCTCTTCAAAATAACATGGCCAAAGAAAGTTATCCCTACAAAATCATATAGTATGGCTATGCTCCATCTTCACCACACAAAATATTTAAATCATGCACAACCCCGATGACAAGCCAATCAATTGTTTCATACTTTTGATGTTCTCAAACTTTTTCAATCTTCACGCAATACATGAGCGTGAGCCATGGATATAGCACTATAGGTGGAATAGAGTGGTGTTTGTGGAGAGGACAAAAAGGGAGAAGATAGTCTCACATCGACTAGGCGTATCAATGGGCTATGGAGATGCCCATCAATAGATATCAATGTGAGTGAGTAGGGATTGCCATGCAACGGATGCACTAGAGCTATAAGTATATGAAAGCTCAACAAAAGAAACTAGTGGGTGTGCATCCAACTCGCTTGCTCACGAATACCTAGGGCATTTTGAGGGAGCCCATCATTAGAATATACAAGCCAAGTTCTATAATGAAAGATTCCCACTAGTATATGAAAGTGACAACATAGGAGACTCTCTATCATGAAGATCATGGTGCTACTTTGAAGCACAAGTGTGGTAAAAGGATAGTAGCATTGTCCCCCTTTTTTTCTTCCTTTTTTTATTTGGCCTTTATTTTTTATTTGGCCTTTCTTTTTTATGGCATTTCTCTCTTTTTTTTGGGGCACAATGCTTTATTGAATGATGATCATCACACTTCTAGTTATTTACAACTCAATGATACAACTCGATACTAGAACAAAGTATGACTCTATATGAATGCCTCCAGCGGTGTACCGGGATATGCAATGAATCAAGAGTGACAAGTATGAAAGAATCATGAACAGTGGCTTTGCCACAAATACTATGTCAACTACATGATCATGCTAAGAAATATGACAATGATGAATGTGTCATGATAAACGGAATGGTGGAAAGTTGCCTGGCAATATATCTCAGAGTGGCTATGGAAATGCCATAATAGGTAGGTATGGTGGCTGTTTTGAGGAAGGTATATGGTGGGTGTATGGTACCGGCGAAAGTTGCGCGGTACTAGACAGGCTAGCAATGGTGGAAGGCTGAGAGTGTGTATAATCAATGGACTCAACATTAGTCATAAAGAACTCACATACTTATTGCAAAAATCTATTAGTTATCGAAACAAAGTACTATGCGCATGCTCCTAGGGGGATAGATTGGTAGGAAAAGACCATCGTTCGTCCCCGACCGCCACTCATAAGGAAGACAATCGATAAATAAATCATGCTCCGACTTCATCACATAACGGTTCACCATACGTGCATGCTACGGGAATCACAAACTTCAACACAAGTATTTCTCAAATTCACAACTACTCAACTAGCATGACTCTAATATTACCATCCTCATATCTCAAAATAGTCATCAAGTGTCAAACTTCTCTTAGTATTCAACACACTCATAAGAGAATTTTATTATTCTTGAATACCTAGCATATTAGGATTTTAAGAAAATTACCATGCTATTTAAGACTCTCAAAATAATCTAAGTGAAGCATGAGAGTTCATCTATTTCTATAAAATAAAACCACCACCGTGCTCTAAAAGGATATAAGTGAAGCACTAGAGCAAACGACAAACTACTCCGAAAGATATAAGTGAAGATCAATGAGTAGTTGAATAATATGCAACTATGTGAAGACTCTCTAACATTTAATAATTTCATATCTTGGTAATTTATTCAAACAGCAAGAAAAGCAAAAGAAAATGACATCTAAGAATAGAAAACATCATGTGAAGAAGCAAAAACTTAGGATCAACCGATACTAACCGATAGTTGTTGAAGAAGAAAGGTGGGATGCCAACCGGGGCATCCCCATGCTTAGATGCTTGAGACTTCTTGAAATATTATCTTGGGGTGCCTTGGGCATCCCCAAGCTTGAGCTTTTGTGTCTCCTTAATTCCTCTCATATCACGGTCTCCCTAAATCTCAAAAGCTTCATCCACACAAAACTCAACAAGGACTCGTGAGATAAGTTAGTATAAACCATTGCCAAAACCTTATCATACTCTACTGTAGCAAATCACTAAAATTATTATTCAACATTGCATACTAAATTCCTCTGCATATTTAATAGTCCTATCCTCAAATAGAATCATTAAAGAAGCAAACATATGCAAACAATGCAAACATAAAAGCAATCTTCCTAAACAGGATAGTCTGTAAAGAATGCAGCAACATTCATACTTCCCTAGCTCCAAAAATTATGAAAGAAAATTCCCACTGTAGTAAATTTATCAGATCTTAATATGCAAAAGGTTTCAACATTTTATCACATTCTGACTTTTCTAGGGAATTATTGCAACAGCGGTAAACTTTATGTTTTCAAACAGCAACATGTGGACTTCTAACATAGGCATAGTAAGGGCTATAAATGACACTTTTATTGAAATAAAATATGCAAAACATTTTTCTAAATAACAGCAATCAAATTCTAACAAAATAAATTGACGCTCCAAGCAAAACACATATCATGTGGCGAATAAAAATATAGCTCCAAGTAAAGTTACCGATGAACGAAGACGAAAGAGGGGATGCCTTCCGGGCATCCCCAAGCTTAGGCTCTTGCCGCTCCTTATTCCATAGTCCATCGAATCCTTACCCAAAACTTGAAAACTTCACAACACAAAACTTAAGAGAAAACTCGTAAGCTCCGTTAGTATAAGAAAACAAAAGACCACTTCAAGGTACTGTAATTAACTCATTCTTTATTTATATTGGTGTTAAACCTACTGTATTCCAACTTCTCTATGGTTTATAAACTATTTTACTAGCCATAGATTCATCAAAATAAGCAAAAAACACATCGAAAACAGAATCTGTCAAAAACAGAACAGTCTGTAGTAATCTGGATCAAACGTATACTTCTGAAACTCATAAAATTCTCAAATAAATTTCTGGACATACGGAATTTATCTATTAATAATCTTCAAAAATAATTAACTAAATATCACTCTCCACATAAAAATGGCAGCAATTCTTGTGAGCGCTAAAGTTTCTGTTTTTGACAGCATGATCAACAGGGCTTCCCCCAAGTCTTCCCAAAGGTTCTACTTGGCACAAACACTAATTAAAAGCATAAAACCACATCTAAACAGAGGCTAGATGAATTATTTATTACTAAACAGGAGCAAAAAGCAAGGAACAAAAATAAAGCTGGGTTGCCTCCCAACAATCATTATCGTTTAATGCCCCTAGCTAGGCATGATGATTTCAATGATGCTCACATAAAAGATAAGGATTGTAACATAAATAGAGCATCATGAAGAATATGACTAGCACATTTAAGTCTAACCCACTTCCTATGCATAGGGATTTTGTGAGCAAATAACTTGTGGGAACAAGAATCAACTTGCATAGGAAGGTAAAACAAGCATAACTTCAAAACTTTAAGCACATAGAGAGGAAACTTGATATTATTGCAATTCTTACAAGCATATATTCCTCCCTCATAATAATTTTCAGTAGCATCATGAATGAATTTAACAATATAACCAGTACCTAAAGCATTCTTTTCATGATCTACAAGCATAGAAAATTTATTACTCTCCACATAAGCAAAATTCTTCTTATTCGGAATAGTGGGAGTATCATAGGAAACATGAATACTATAAATTGTTTCCACATTAAAAGAGTAATGTTCAGAGAAGGGGTAATCATAACCATGACAATTTTTATAAATATAATCACTACTTTTTATAGCGTAAGTATCATCACAATAATCATCATAAGTAGAAGGCATGCTATCATCATTATAAACTTGCATATCAAAACTTGGGGGACTAAAAATATCATCTTCATTAATAATAGCTTCCCCAAGCTTGGGACAAACATTAATTTCAGCAAATATATTCTCAAATATGTCATCCTCATCAAACATAGCTTCCCCAAGCTTGGGCCTTTTCATATCATAAGCATAACCACTCTCATCATTAATAGTATGGATAGCACCAATAGTATAGCAATTATCATATTCTTCCAAGCAAGTGACAAAAAGATTTTCATAATCATAAGAAGTATCATTATCTTCCACAATTATATTTTCATGAGGCACAATAGTAATAGGAGAAGCATTATTTGGGAGAGATATCTTTTTACCTCTCTTCCTTTTTCCTTTATTCTTCTTCACCACATCATGTGTGGGTTCAATCCTCTTTTTGGAGCTCCTTATTAATGAGATTGGTTGAATAGGAGGCTCTTCCTCGTTACCTGATTCATCATAAGAAATAATAGGAGGGTATTGGGAAGTCTCTTCCCATTCATTAGTATTCTCTTCATCTTCTATTTGTTTTCTTTTCTTTATGTAGTTGGCAATATAAGGATTTTCAATACAATTCACCGCACATATAAATTTTCTCTAGATCAAAATCAAGAAATCTATCAAGATTAAACTTTGGAATACCCTCAGTTATACGTTTCATTTCTTCATAACCCAAAAGAAGGCTAAGCTCTTTATGATGCTCAAGGGTAATCAAATCACAATGTTTGGACACGACTTGATCATGAAACAAATAGCATTGGAGCTTTAAATGACCATGTTCATTGCAAGTTCACAAGGGGCACGAAAAATATTGAATCTTTCAGCACATTCATCTAGCTCTTCTTGCAACAATTTGGTTTCTAAGTACTTATGCCTCTTGCAATATCTATCTTCCGTATTTGGTGTGTACTTGCAAACCTAGTCTACTCCACAAAAATTGACATGTTTATAGGAGGCATTTTCATCATAACTAGTGCAATCATCATTAGCATCATGGATATTTAAAGAATTCGTACTAACAACATTGCAATCATGCTCATCATTCAAATATTTAGTGCCAAACATTTTAGGGATCTCTTCTTATAGCACTTGAGCACAATTATCTTTCCATCATACTCACGAAAGATATTAAAAAGGTGAAGTGTATGAGACAAAATTGTCACGACCGGGTTTTTCGGGTATAAATTTCCAGAAAAAGACCGTCGTGCTCATCAGCCCCAGGATTACTGTTAGCTGATGAGGCTCCAACTTGATACAGAAATTCCAAGCAAAAATACAAAATATGTAGTACAAGACCATTCTGGCCTGTGAGTACAACAATTGGGTTTCTAATGGTCGATGGCGGAAGCGGTTTGTGAGACATCAGTGTCTATGGGACTCCATTTCCCATAGGAACAGCTGACCAGGTTAACTCCTATCTTCGTGAAGCTGCTATCACCGTTGCTTAGGTTCCGGGGCTGTCTTCGCGTCGCTCCTCTCCGTGCAAGAAAATCTGGCCAAGACAATAGCCAGGGACGAGCCAGTGAGTACTTTGAATGTACTCGCAAACATTAAGAACACAGGTATAATATAATTGATAAACATGCACTAAAAAATTTTTATGATCATATCGTCAGTCATAAATAAAACATCTTTTATGCATGCAAGCAGGTCATTTTCATGCAACATGAATAAGCAGTAATAGAGTGGGAATAAAATGCCGCAGTCGGGCATCTGAGCGACACCACATAAAGGGCTTTAAAAGAAATGCCACACTCGGGGGTCTGAGCGACAGCACATAAAGGGCTTTAAAAGAAATGCCACAGTCGGGCGTCTGAGCGACACCACATAAAGGGCTTTAAAAGAAATGCCACAGTCGGGCGTCTTAGCGACACCACATAAAGGGCTTTAAAAGAAATGCCACAGTCGGGCGTCTAAGCGACACCACATAAAGGGCTTTGAAAGAAATGCCACAGTCGGGCGTCTGAGCGACACCACATAAAGGGCTTTAAAAGAAATGCCACAGTCGGGCGTCTGAGCGACACCACATAAAGGGCTTTGAAAGAAATGCCACAGTAGGGCGTCTGAGCGACACCACATAAAGGGCTTTAAAAGATAAATAATCACAATGAATATCCAGGAGGTAGAACCGTCCCAGGGATACTCAATAATGCAAATAATGCAACGGGTTAGTCCATTACAAAATAATAATCATGGTCCTCACAAGTAACCAGTTGGTATCCAAGTTTGTTTTAAGAATATTTCACCTCCGAAGACCGACACTAAGACCAACACTTGACCCATCCCAGACTGTAATCCTTGACCATGGACACGGCTATTCGAATAGGTTTTAATCTCTGCAGAGGGTGTACTCTTTACCCACGAGTAACGGATTCCTTTAGTCCATGGGACTAATTCCGTCTACGGCCTATTAGTTGAAAACACGCCTAACTTGCACACACCAGCTTAACTCATCGGTGTCTGGAATCACCCACGACACTTGTTAAGCAAAACTCTAAGTGGGGAGCCTACAACCTCGCGTAGCATGGGATCAAATTTATATCGCGCGCTCTAAGGGGTGGCCTCCCCTCTCGGTCCCAACCGGAAACACTCATGCCCCCGGACCAGGTGGCCTGCCTACCGGCTACAACCGATATCTTCCACCATGGCCTCTCTGTACGGTGTGTGCATGAAAGGGGTTGACGACTTACTGAACCGTACCCTACCTGCGACAGGGACAAGTGGTAGTACATAACAAATATGGGGGTTACTGGAACAAGACTCGATCTACGGTCGACTCAGGAGGTTTATAAATTCCCTGCATGACATGTATAACAAATATATTTCAACCAACAAAATCACCACTCAATATACCTTACCATGCCATACCGGACATAACCGTCCCGACGGGGACCGGCGACAAGCTCACTCCTACCCAAGGCAGAGGCTTTCCCGGATTTCTTTCCGGCATGCATGCAAGGCACATGAGGATGATTACCATCACAAGTATATTCATTTCCAACAGCAAGGAAATCACTAATATGCATTCATGCACATGATCATATCACATGAAATAACAAGTTCTCCGATATAAGGTGGTGTTATAAACGTGTCAACTAACACACCAAAAATATTATTCCAGGGTTCAGAATGCTTGCCTTTAATGGTGTGGAGAGGTGGGGGGTGCTCTCCAAAATTTTTGAAAGCTTCCTTCTCTCCCAAAAATCCTATTTCCAAAAATATGCAAATAACACATATTTCAAAAACAGTACAAAAAAGTTGTTTGGAAAATTTTCAAATAAATCTTAAAATAAATTAGACAATATTTGAGAGATGTAGGAAAAAGAATTAATTCATTTGGAGTTATATTTAAAAAGTTATAGGCAGTCAAAGTTGTGGTCAAAATCTGTCATTTAAAATAAAACAGAAAAGAAAACGTTTCAGAGGGGAATACGCCTTCGGAGCAGGGAAACTTACTGGGATGGATTATGCCTTCACTTAATCCCACGTGGACAGGCTCGGGGTCGCTGACAGTGGGTCCAGAGGGCCCACTGGTCAGGTTTGACCAGTCTATCCCTCCCTCCTCTTCCTCTGCCCGAACGGAGGCGAGGCAACGACGATCGTCGCCGGCGAACGGTGGCTCCCCGCGGGTTCCAGAGGGTCTGGATGGATCCGCGAGACCGAGGCGGTCCTTCCGGTGGTCGCTGGGTAGATGGGGGTGGAAAGAGTCGTCGGCGGTGAGCTTCGCGGCGGAGGGAGCTTCGGGAGCAAAGTGTGTTTGGGGCTACGGTGGTTCCCGATCAAAATTGAGTAGGGGAAAGTGTTCGCGGGAGGAAGAGAAGGCTCCTGGTGGAGAGAGTGGAGAGGGGGAGGTACTAGAGGTGCGGGATTGGCCGGGGCGGTGGCGGCGGCAGCAGTTGCCGGAGATGAGGAAGGAGGCCTCCCCGGGTCGAATGCGAGCTAGGGGAGTGCCATTGGGGTGGCCTGAGGTTGCCTGCATGCTCGGGAAAGCTCGGGGGCCTCCTTTTATAGCTCGTCGAGGTCGGTTCGGCGGCGGTGGATGAGGATGCCGGCGAACCGCCTCTCTGTAGCGTGCAGGGCAACGTGGCGTGGCTGGGGATGACGGCAGGAGCTAGCGGACGAGCGGGCACTGCTCCAGGGGCGAGCTGGCGAGCGGGAGACGCTTGGCGGCGCCGACATGAGCAGGGGCTGTCGGGCGGCTGTGGCGACTAGCTCTTGGCCTGCCGGGGCGTGGCGAGGGGCGGCTTGGCGCGTAGCGGTGAGGAGGGACGTGCGTGGCATGGCTCTGTAGTGGTGGCAAGGCCAGGGGCGCGACGCGTCGTCTCGGGCGCGGCACGTGCAAAACGCGTGCCAAACACACGCTCTGCTCGCGCTCCGGGCGCGCACGGGATGTGCTCGACACAATGCCGGAGCACGCTAGAGGTCGCGGTTGAGGCTGGGAAGAAACAGGGCTAGGTTAGGGTTAGATAGAGGGTGAATGGGCATGGTGGTTAGGTCAGGTGGCCAAGTTGACAATGTAAACTTGAATCCATGCCAAATCTGGCTATGCACACAGGGTGTTTGTCAAAATGCCAAGGGCATCTAGGCAATACTTGGGGTGGCCAAAATCTCCAGATCAAGGTCTCCTTAGATGAATGAGAAGGTGGTGCGGTTAGTTGGCCAAAAGCAGAAACTTGTTAGTGCAAGTTTTGCAAAACTTCAATTTTGGACAGAAAGAAAAAGGCATTACTTCATGAACCAAAAATATGCCAATGGGTGCATGCTCCTGGACTTAAGGGTTTGGTAGGGCTGTCTACAAGTAGGAGAAAGCACAAGATCATTGGAGCAAAATGAAATAGGGTTGTAGTAGAAATCACAAGGCTGGACCAGAATGAAAATGAGGTTGATTTACTCAAAATTTTCAAATAACATCACTGGGTTTTTGCATAAAGTTGAATCATATGCTACTACCAACATCCCATAATTTTGGTGGAGGCTAGAAATAATTATTTAAAAGGGTTGTAGTGCAAATTGCACTCTGGACCAGAGAAGGAAAAATTGATGCAGAGCTCAAATATTTCATGAATAAAAGATATTTTTGTATAAAAGTGATTTAAAAACATCACATGACATCTCCAAATTTTGGTTGGAATTTTAAGTGAATTTATCAAATGGTTGTAGTTCAAATATGGCCATATAACCTTGAAAAACCATTTTTCAAGAAAATAAAGATCAAGCAATTTAATTAGTTAATTAGTTACACTGATAAAAGAAAAGTTTTTCTTGAGAGGTTAAACAAGTCCAATAACATATTTGAAAAGTTTTCACTTTGAGGAAAAACTCCATAATAACAAGGGAGAAAATGGTTCAAAAATCAAAAGGGAGCTCAGAAAATAAAAGTTTTAATTTCCTGGCAAAATTTTAATGTATTAAAACAAGGCCAAAATTTTGGGATGTCACAAAAATCAATTCCATTTTTTTATAGTTTTCTTTTATAAACTAAACTAGTGATAAAACAAGAAACTAAAAGACTCAATTGCAAGATCTAAAGATATACCTTCAAGCGCTAACCTCCCCGGCAACGGCGCCAGAAAAGAGCTTGATGTCTACTACACAACCTTCTTCTTGTAGACGTTGTTGGGCCTCCAAGTGCAGAGGTTTGTAGGACAGTAGCAAATTTCCCTCAAGTGGATGACCTAAGGTTTATCAATCCGTAGGAGGCGTAGGATGAAGATGGTCTCTCTCAAGCAACCCTGCAACCAAATAGCAAAGAGTCTCTTGTATCCCCAACACACCCAATACAATGGTAAATTGTATAGGTGCACTAGTTCGGCGAAGAGATGGTGATACAAGTGGTATATGGATGATAGATAAAGGTATTTGTAATCTGAAAATATAAAAACAGCAAGGTAACTAATGGTAAAAGTGAGCGTAAATGGTATTGCAATGCGTTGAAACAAGGCCTAGGGTTCATACTTTCGCTAGTGTAAGTTCCCGCAACATACTAACATAATTGGATCACATAACTATCCCTCAACATGCAACAAAGAGTCACTCCAAAGTCACTAATAGCGGAAAACAAACGATGAGATTATGGTAGGGTACGAAACCACCTCAAAGTTATTCTTTCCAATCAATTCGTTGGGCTATTCCTATAAGTGTCACAAACAGCCGTAGAGTTCATACTAGAATAACACCTTAAGACACAAATCAACCAAAACCTAATGTCACCTAGATACTCCAATGTCACCTCAAGTATCCGTGGGTATGATTATACGATATGCGTCACACAATCTCAGATTCATCTATTCAACCAACACAAAGGACCTCAAAGATTGCCTCAAAGTTCTACCGGAGAATCACGAAGAAAACGTGTGCCAACCCCTATGCATAGGTTCATGGGCGGAACCCGCAAGTTGATCACCAAAACATACATCAAGTGAATCACGTGATATCCCATTGTCACCACAGATATCCACGACAAGACATACATCAAGTGTTCTCAAATCTTTAAAGACTCAATCCGATAAGATTACTTCAAAGGGGAAACTCAATTCATTACAAGAGAGAAGAGGGGGAGGAGAAACATAGGATCCAACTATAATAGCTGTCGGGTGGTAGGTGCGACATATGCCAACGGGTGGCTTATCATTGTGGGAGCCAGTAAGACGTCGCCGGTGCCTGGAAACGGGATGAGGCGAAGACATGCACGCCGGCGAATCTTACCCAGCTTCAGGGCTCTCCATGGAGATAACACCCCTACTGCTGCTCTGCGGGGTCTCCGCATGATCACTAGATGGACAAGTAGCTACACAATGCTCCTTGAGCTGTTCGGTGGGAGGAGGAAGAAGGGCACGACTAGCTTGCTTCTTCTCCTCGTGTGGTGTTTAAAACTAGCAGGGTGTCGAACCCTTTGCATGGGTGCCCCGGGGGGTTTATATAGGCCTACCCCCCGGGGGTATAATGGTAATCCGACTGGGCGCGGGGCCCAGCCGTCTGTGACTGCGCTCGCCGGCTTCTGTGCCGACTGCTGGGGCCCGCCGGCTGGTGGGTCCCGCCGGCTGCCAACTCCTTGGCGACAGACAGGCCCCACTGCCAAGGGTCTTGTCGGTGGCTGGTTACTGTTGCCTCAACCTGATGACGAGGGCTTCGTCGAGGTAAGCGTGGCTACAGTGCCGCCGTCCTGCGGGCGATCACTGTAGACTTACCGCGTCTTGTCTCCTTAATGGGGCGTCTTCTTCGAGGGGGGAAGCGAGACGGCTGCGGGGAGCCAGCCCCGTCTCGGGCCGACTGGGGGACGCCAGGCCGCCTTCGGGTGTCTCTCTGCCCGAAGGGGCCCACCGCCCGTGGGCCGTACTGGTAGCTCGTCGTGGATGACATCAGGGTCAACATGGCAACAGTGCCGCGCCGGACGGGTCATGGCCACTCCGTATGGCGCACTGTGCCAGGCGTGATCCGGGATTCGGGGGTGGCAGGCTTCACTGTAGCCACGCCCCATCTCATCGCTGCTAGGTGGATGCAAACTTTGAGGGTACGGTCTCGACCGCTTTATGGGAGCCGGCTTCTTGGAGTCGGCCTTCTTGCGGCCGGCTTCTCGAAGTCGGCCCTCTCCAAAGCTTTCTTCATGAGGGCTAAAGTCGGGCCGCCTTCCGAAAGCCGGCTTGGGTGACAGCCAGCAAGGGGAAGGCGGCCCTATGTCTTGGATTCTCGAGAGCCGGACGGGCTCGTAATTTTTTCAGAAGGGCCAGGGGAAGCCGGCTAGGCTACCCATGGCTATTTACTCCGACAGTAGTCCCCGAAGCTGATCGAGCTTCGAGGCGGACAAAGGGATGAGAAGCTTGGTCAGCTTCCTATCCTGAAGAGCCGGCTTTGCTGATGTATGCCGATTTCGGGGAGCCCTGCGTCTTGCAGGCGGGAAAGTGGTCGACCCGCGTGCTGACCGCTGGCCCTCCCGCGGGCCACGTGGCAGCAAGACCCTGCCATCGCACGCGCGCGACGGGACACCGCCGCAGGCCCGGGCCCACCACTCCTAGGCCTCGGCCCGAACGCTGATCTTTTGCGGCCCAGGTGGACCGCTCGCATTCCCGTGGTGATTTTATTTCGCTATTAGGGCGCAATAAACGCGGGACGTGGGGGAGTGGGCACGATCGATCCCCACGTTTCCCCACGCCGCGCCTCCTCGGCTCCGCCACGCGAGCCTATAAGTAGGAGGAGGGGGAGAGACAAAGGTTCGCACGCTCTCTCTCGCTCCGCCCCTTCTCGTCTTCCTTTCTTCCTCTAGTTGCCGCCGCAGCTTCCCGTCTCAGCGCCGCCGCGCCGCCACATCGTCTTCCTCCCATGGCGCTGTCGAGCTCATGGGATGGCTCCAACGTCCATGAGGACCATGTTGCGTTCCTCCGCCAGACTCGGCGCCCGCCGGACGCCAACCTCATGCGGGTCTGCCTGGCGCCAGAGACGGAGATCTCGCCGGCACTGGAGGAGGGCGAGCGGGTCGTCTTCCGCTTGCACTTCCTACGCGGCTTCGGCCTTCCGGCGAGCGGATTTCTGCGCTCCTTCCTCGAGTTCTACAACCTTCAGCCGCATCACCTCACGCCCAATGCGGTGATGCTGCTTTCAGCCTTCGTCTCTCTCTGCGAAGGTTTCTTGGGGCTGCTCCCCAAGCTGGAGCTCTGGGGGGAATTCTTCCAGAGCAAACTTGGCACCGTCGTCGCAGGCGTGCCCGCCCCCTGCGGGGCCTTCATCGCCATGAGGAGGGCGTGTAACGCCCTCGATGCGGCTATAGCTCCCACGTGTCGAGGCATGACTTAGAGACATAACCGCATTGAAAGCAATGTCGCAAGTCAGGCAATCATTACAACATCCCATGTAATACATAATAAAAGGGGGAGATAACATAGTTGGCTTACACTCGCCACGTCACATCAGAGTACATAAATAACATCCATCAAACAAACACTCATGGCCCGACTACGGCGCCAAAATGGAAAAGAACCCAACATGCGACAAGGCCCTGAATCGAACCCTAACTAGGCACCACTACTGATCATCGGGAAAGGAAACATAATAACGCTGAGAGTCCTCGTCGAACTCCCACTTGAGCTCGTACTCGTCACCTGGAGAGGAATCACCTGGACCTGCATCTGGAATTATAGTATCTGTGAGCCACAGGGACTCAGCAATCTCGCACCCTCGCGATCAAAACTATTTAAGCTTATAGGAAGGATAAGGCAAGTATATGTGGAGCTGCAGCAAGCCGACTAGCATATGTGGTGGCTAACTTATCCGCAAAAGAGAGCGAGAAGAGGAGGCAAGGCGCGAGCGAGAAACTAGAGGAACAACCTGCGCAAGCATAACTCCAACTCCGTGTCCACTTCCCGGACTCCGCCGAGAAGAGGCCATCACGGCAACACACTCAGTTGATTCATTTTAATTAATTAAGGTTTTAGTTATCTACAACCGGACATTAACAAATTCCCATCTGCCCATAACCGCGGGCACGGCTTTCGAAAGTTCAATCCCTGCAGGGGAGTCCAACTTAGCCCATGACAAGCTCTCACGGTCAACGAAGGAATAGACCTCCACCCGAGACACACCGATCAGACTCGGTAACCCGGTACAACAAGACAATTCGACAGGTTAAAACAAGACCAGCAACACCGCCCGAATGTGCCGACAAATCCCGATAGGAGCTGCACATATCTCTTTCTCAGGGCACACTCAGATGAGACTAGCTACGAGTAAAACCAACCCTCAAGTTTCCCCGAGGTGGCCCCGCAGGCAGCTCAGTTCGGACCAACACTCAGAGGGAGCACTGGCCCGTGGGGGGCTAAAATACGATGACCCTTGGGTCTGCAGAACCCAAGGGAAAGAAAAGGGGAGGTGGAAAATGGTAAAACCAAGGTTGGGCATTGCTGGAAAAGCTTTAATCAAGGCGAAATATCAAGGGGTTCCCATTATAACCCAACCGCGTAAGGAACGCAAAATCCGGAACATAACACCGATATGACGGAAACTAGGGCGGCAAGAGTGGAACAAAACACTAGGCGAGAGGCCGAGCCTTCCACCCTTTACCAAGTATATAGATGCATTAAGATAACATAGTATATAGTGATATCCCAACAAGTAAGTAAATGTTCCAACAAGGAACGGCTCCAATCTTCACCTGCAACTAACAACGCTATAAGAAGGGCTGAGCAAAGCGGTAACATAGCCAATCAACGGTTTGCTAGGACAATGGTAGGTTAGAGGTTCAATCATGCAAGGAGGCTGACAAGCAAGTGGTAGGCATCATAGCAGTGGCAAAGCAAAAGAGCGAGCAAACTAGCATAGCAAAGATAGTTAGTGATTCGAGGGTATGATCAATCTTGCCTGCAAGTTGTCAGAGTTGACTGGATCCTCACAAGCAAAACTCCAACGGGGCTCCTCGTAGCGAACTCGTCTCCCGGGCTCTACCCAACAAGACAAACAAGCAAACAAGGATACAATCAACACGTGCAAGAGCAACAATATGATGAACATTGCTATGCGGGATGCGAGCGGATGCAAAATGCAAGATATGACAGGAAATGCATGAACCTGGCCTCAACTTGGAATTCCAAGGGTGCCACTGGATAGAGGGGATGAAATCGCTTGAAAACGATATAAAGATCATTGGAATCGGAGTTACGGTTTGGAAATGGCAAGCGTTTTAAGATATGACACCGGTCTGCGATTTACAGCAAGTAGGCATCTAAATGCAACGAAATGAACATGCTACAGCCACCAAACATGAAAACAAAATATATGGCAGTGATGTACACAAGATGGTTAACAAAACACTAGCACTGAGCCATAGGCAAATTCATCCATTAAGAGGTTCAAACAAGCATGGCAAAAATGAATATGCAAAACAGATTCCAGACTTAGTGAAATTAACACTAGCCTGAAATTTCAGATCACGAAGCCCTCTTCGGAGCAGCAAAACAACATGATAGATGACCTGAACATGACAAGTAAGAACATGGCATGGAGCTACTCAACAAGCTTAACAAAACACCCAAAGTGACCTGGGCCAAAAGGGTTCACAAAATACTCTACCGAGCTCACGAACATAGCTCGAACACAATCAGTTTTCAGACTTAGTGAAAACTGAGACATGCAGAAATTTAACTCACGAAGGCATGTAAACGAGCTCGATGCACTCACATGGTGCAAGTCATAGCAAGGCAAGCATATAACCAGCAAGAAGGCACAATATGCTAGCTACACATGGCAAGAACAAAGGCATAGCATGCATGGAACACTAACGGTAGCATCGGCAAAATCGCAAACAAGTTGACGATCTGCCCAGATTAACAACGAAGCAAAAGTTGAGCTCGATTGAGTCAACCTAGAGCACTCCATATATGCAAACAAAGACATGGATGGATAGAGCATAACATAAATATCAAAACTCCCTTACTGATCATCCTCAAAAGAGGCACGGATCACTAGGAAACAAGCTGGACATATAGCATCATGAACTAAAATATCCCAGACTTAGTGAAAATCACTAAGTCCCTGAAATCAGCAATCTCAGGTACCTCTCTTCGCAAGCTTGCACAAGACAACACACACATCCTAAAAATGCATGGGTGGCACCTCTGGAAAGAAGACAAAATGCTTAACAATTCATCCCAAAGGGGCACAGGCATATCATGCACGGATTAAACATGGCAAAAATGACAAAAGTGCATGATGAACTAACGGATCTGCAATTTAACTCACGAAGCCTCCTTCTAACAGCATTTTGGGCATCAAGATGACCTCAAATGCAAATGATGCAATGGAATGAAATGATGTACATGTCGAGGCGAAGATTTTGATATATCATACGCCCAAAACGGAGCTACGGTTGCAAAGTTACGGGACCTCAAACAGAGCAACTTGGATCAAAATTTTCAGGACTTAGAAAAAAAAATCGGGGGTTAGGGTTTACTGTTCACGCGACCGGATCCAGATCGGGATCGCGGCGCGGAAGCCGAGGCGGCGCCGGCGGCGGAGCTCGAGCTCGCCGGAGCTGCGGGGTGCGCCGGCGGTGGAGGAGGTCGCCGGGGGGCGGCGCCGGCGAGGAGGCAGCGGAGGGGCGCGGCGAGGAGGCGCGGTGGCGGCGGGGTCGGCCGGCGTGGCTCGCGCGCCGGCGAGGTGCGCGGCCGGAGAGGCGGCCCGCGGCGGCGCCGGTCGCCGGGGCCGAAGGCGACGGCGCGAGAGGAGGCGGGCGGCGGGGCGAGCCGGCTGGGCCTCCCGGGCCTGGCGCCGGCGATGTGGGCGCGACGGGGCGCGGCGCCACGTGGCGGAGGCGGGCGGCGGCGGACGCTGTCCGGTGCGGGCCGGACACGTCCGGCGCGGGGAGATTTTTTTTAGGAGGAGGACGGGGAGGAAGACGAGATCCGAAGGAGGGGGTGTTTATATAGGCATAAGTGAGCTAGGAGAGTCCAAATGAGGTGCGGTTTTCGGCCACGCGATCGTGATCGAACGCTAGATGACATGGAGCAGAGTTTGGTGGGTTTTGGGCCAAATTGGAGGGGTGTTGGGCTGCAACACACACGAGGCCTTTTCGGTCCCTCGGTTAACCGTTGGAGTATCAAACGAAGTCCAAATGATACGAAACTTGACAGGCGGTCTACCGGTAGTAAACCAAGGCCGCATGGCAAGTCTTGGTCCAATCCGGAAATGTTTAATCCCCACACACGAAAGAACACTAGAAAAGGCCACCGGAGGAGAACGAAGCGCCGGAATGCAAAACGGACAACGGGGAAAATGCTCGAATGCATGAGATGAACATGTATGCAAATGCAATGCACGTGATGACATGATATGAGATGCACGAAAAAGAAAACAACACACGGAGGCAAAGACCCGAACCCGAGAAATAAATATAACTTAATGCCGGAAACGGCAAGAGTTGGATACAAATATGGAAAGTATATCTGGGGCGTTACAACACTCCACCACTACGAAAAGATCTCGCCCTAAGATCTAGGACTGAAAGAACTCCAGGTACTCAGAACGGAGGTGATCCTCGCGTTCCCAGGTAGCTTCACGGTCGGAATGGTGTGACCACTTGACTTTGAGAAATTTGATTGACTTGTTGTGAGTCTTGCGTTCAGTCTCTTCAAGAATAGCAACTGGGTGCTCACGATAAGAGAGATCTTCTTGGAGCTCAATGTCCTCGAAGTTGACGGTGCGGTCAGGAGTCTTGAAGCACTTTCGAAGCTGAGAGACATGGAACACATCATGAACATTTGCAAAGTTTGAAGGAAGCTCGAGTTGATAGGCGAGGTCGCCTCTCTTGCTGACAATCTTGAAAGGTCCCACGTATCTAGGGGCAAGCTTCCCTTTGATACCGAAGCGACGAGTACCTTTCGTAGGAGAGACGCGGAGGTAAACGTGATCTCCGATCTCGAAATCCAGATCACGGTGCTTACTGTCATAGTAGCTCTTCTGGCGGGATTGGGCTGCTTTGAGGTTATCACGAATGACCTTGCACATCTCTTTTGCCTCTGTGATCAGGTCATTACCCAGCAGCTGACGTTCACCGGTTTCAGACCAGTTGAGAGGGGTGCGGCACTTCCTGCCATACAGAATTTCAAAGAGGGCCTTGCCCGAACTTGCTTGAAAACTGTTGTTGTATGAGAATTCAGCATAAGGAAGACAGTCCTCCCACTTCATGCCGAAAGAAATTACGCAAGCCCTGAGCATATCTTCAAGAATCTGGTTGACACGCTCGACTTGACCGCTTGTTTGAGGATGGAAAGCAGTGCTGAAGCGGATGTTTGTGCCCATGGCCTTCTGAAAAGAATCCCAAAACTTGGAGGTAAAGATGCTGCCACGGTCTGAAGATATCACTTGAGGAATACCGTGCAGAGAGACAATGCGAGAGGTATAGAGTTCCGCCAATTGAGCTGCAGTGATCGACTCTTTGATAGGCAGAAAATGAGCCACTTTGGTGAGCTTGTCGATGACAACAAATATAGCATCATTGCCACGCTTGGACTTTGGAAACCCAGTCACGAAGTCCATTTCAATGTGGTCAAACTTCCATTCTGGAATGGCAAGAGGTTGGAGGAGACCAGCTGGCCTTTGGTGTTCTGCCTTCACTCTTCTGCAGACATCACATTCATTCACGAATTGAGCGATCTCGCGCTTCATTCGAGTCCACCAATAAGCTTGCTTGAGATCCTGATACATCTTCGTACTACCAGGGTGGATGGAGAGGAGAGAGTTGTGAGCCTCGTTCATGATCACCTTACGAAGTTCACCTTTGGGCACAACAATTCGATCCTCGAAGAAGAGAGTGTCCTTGTCATCAAGTCGGTAACACTTGTACTTGGACTGACTCTTTGCAATACCAATCTTCACCTTTTTCACCATAGCATCAAGAAGCTGGGCTTGGCGAATCTGGTCTTCCAAGGTAGGAGAAACTTGAAGGTTGGCGAGGAAACCTTGAGGAACAACTTGAAGATTCAGCTTGCGGAAGGCTTCACAAAGCTCGGGTTGATAGGGCTTGAGAATCAGACTGTTGCAATATGCTTTTCTGCTCAAAGCGTCAGCAATCACATTAGCCTTGCCTGGAGTATACTCAATACTCGGATTGTACTCTTGAATCATTTCGACCCATCGAGTCTGCCTTAGGTTGAGATTAGGCTGAGTGAAGATGTACTTGAGACTCTTGTGATCGGTGAAAATGTCCACTTTTCTTCCCAATAGAAGATGTCTCCAAGTCAAAAGAGCATGCACAACTGCCGCCAACTCGAGATCATGAGTGGGGTAGTTCTTCTCATTAGGCTTCAACTAGCGAGATGTATAAGCAACCACTTTCCTCTCTTGCATTAATACTGCGCCAAGACCTTGGAGAGAGGCATCACAAAAGACCTCGTACGGCTTGGATTCATCAGGAAGAGTCAGAACTGGAGCAGTGATCAACTTCTCTTTCAAAGTGTTGAAAGCAATATCACACTCCGGAGACCAAACGTACTTGACGTGCTTCTGAAGAAGATTTGAGAGAGGCTTCGCGATCTTGGAAAAGTTTTCAACGAATCTTCGGCAATAGCTTGCGAGACCGAGAAAACTGCGGAGTTGCTTCACGTTCTGAGGAGGTTCCCAATTCACAATTGCGGAAACCTTCTCGGGATTCACGAAAATGCCCTTGGCAGAGATGATATGGCCAAGATAAAGAACCTCATCGAGCCAAAATTCACACTTGGAGAACATGGCGTAGAACTGATGTTCCCTGAGCTTATCGAGAACCAAACGCAAGTGCTTGGCATGATCTTCCTTGTTCTTCGAGAAAACCAGAATGTCATCGAGATAGACCAAAACGAAGTCATTGGTGTAGGCGTTGAAGATGAAATTCATCATGCGAGAGAACGTCGGAGGAGCGTTGGCGAGGCCAAAAGACATGACAGTGTATTCATATGAACCAAAACTTGTTCTAAACGCCGTCTTGGGAATATCTTGCTCACGAATACGAATCTGATGATAACCCATACGGAGATCAAGCTTGGAGAATACTTGGGCACCCTTGAGTTGTTCGAACAGCTCATTGATGTTGGGAAGTGGGTATTTGTTCTTGATGGTCTTCTTATTCACTGGACGGTAATCAACACAAAGTCGACTCGATCCATCCTTCTTCTTCACAAAAAGAACACCACAACCCCACGGAGAAGTACTAGGCCGGATGAGACCCAATCTTTCTTGCTCATCGAGTTGTTTCTTCAACTCCTTCAACTCTTCGGCGCCGAGCTTGTAGGGACGTTTGTACACAGGTTCCGTACCGGGCTCAAGTTCAATAACAAATTCAACCGGCCGGTTTGGAGGCATCCCTGGGAGTTCTTCTGGAAAAACGTCTTGATACTCACAAACAACCGGAATCTGCGAAATAGCATCCAATTCACCCTTCTCATTGAGAGAAAACAACCGGATGGTATTATCCCGAGCGGCAAAGACAATTACTTCCTCAGACGAATGAGTCAATTGAATCTGCCTGGCTGCACAATCAAGCTGAGCCTTGTGCTTATAAAGCCAATCCATTCCGAGAATAAGATCAATATCAGAGTTACCAAGAACCATTGGAGAAGCAAGAAACTTGAAATCACCCATCAAGATAGAAATATCCGGCACCTCCATACTAGAACTCAGTCGCTTAGCTGGAGAGACGACTTGCATAGCTCTAGCTAATGCCTTAGTGCTAAAATTGTTCTCCGATGCAAATGGAAATGACATGAAGGAATGCGATGCACCAGAGTCAAAAAGAACTTTTGCGGGAATATCATTAACAGGAAGGTTACCCATGATCACATCTGACGAGTCCTCTGCCTGGGCTGCATTCATCAAATTGACCTTGGCATGCTTGGGATTATGCTTGACCACCGCTGTACTTGCCGATCTCACAGGAGGAGGAGGAGGAAGACGCCTCTGGTTGAAACACTTGTTGGCATAGTGACCCTTCTGTTGGCACTTGTTGCACGTGACCTCTGAAAGCGGACGGTGATACGGAGCACTCGATCTTGGAACTTGAGACGAAGTCTTGTTCTGAAAGCCTGGGTTGGGTGGGTGGGAAGAACCACTGCCACCTTTGCTCTTCTGCTGATACGGCTGACGGAACGGAGGAGGAGGAAGCCAAAACTTCTGCTGCTTGGCCACTTGAGTAGAGGAAGAAGGAGTAACATCTCTGACTTGCTTCCTGGAAGCATCACACCTCAACTGAGCAGCCTCTTGCTTCAGTGCCATGTTGTAGAACTCATCGTATCTCAAGGGCTCAAAGAGAACAAGAGCGAGCTGAATATCTTCTCTGAGACCACCCCTGAACTGATATATCATGCTCTTCTCATCAGGCACGTCCCGCTTGGCAAAGCGGGCAAGCTTCTGGAACAATTTGTTGTAGTCATAGACAGACAAAGAACCTTGCTTCAGATTGCGGAATTCCTCACGCTTGCTCTCAACCACACTTTGAGGAATGTGATGAGCGCGGAAATCTTGACGGAAATCATCCCAAGTGATAACACGTCCACCTCTGGAATCCTTGTACTGCTGGAACCATTCTGCAGCTTGATCTTTGAGTTGGAAGGAAGCGAACTTCACAAAGTCCTCAGGCCTGACGTTACTGCACTCGAAATGCTTACACAGATCCACAAGCCAATCGTCAGCATCGGTTGCCTCAACACAATTGCTGAAAGTCTTTGGCCCATTAGCAAGGAACTGGTTGAGTGTAGCAAAGTGATTCTGATTGCTGCCTTGATTCCCTTGACTGCCTTGATTGCGCTCTTGGATAATTTGCATGATCAGCTGAGTGTTTGCATTGGTTGCGGCCATCACAGCTTGCCATGCCTCTGGAGGAGGTGGAGGCGGTGGCGGATCTTGATTCTGGTTCTGACTGGTGCTCTTAGCGGGAGCCATCCTGAAGAGGTTGACCACCGTTAGCACATAGACAGATAAATATTGAAGCTGAATCCAACAGAATGAAAATTGCAACATACAGTCTTCACATCCGAACAAAATGAACGAATGCATTTCTCTTGAAGTGGTCACATATTCCTAAATTGCGAAGCCACGAAGAATCAGGTAGAAGGAGTACAACAACGAGGGATGGAATCAACATATGACGTCGAAGCAAAACGAATGCCACAACTCGAAATAAAACCAAGGGTTGGCTTGCGGAATAAGCCGGAACAAATACATGATAGAAATTTCGTCCGAAGTTTTCGTGGTGGGACCTACACGGGCTCGATCGTACAGCACCATCATGTACAAGGCAGTGCACATGACATACGAAGCGTCCCCGAGTCAGCACAGCCAAGGACTCTTTAAGACACAACGAGACCACAGTAAAATCGACCGTGAATAGGCGAACCACTAGACGTCGAACCCCAATTTCATATCATACATCTGTCGGAAAGATATCCTAAGGCTACTTGAATTCCCACCTATGAAATTCCCGAACCTTTCCGGTTATGCAATCAGGTGTTGGGGATACAGGGGAAGCATAATATCTCACCCAAACTAGCAAATCCTACATCCAGCTGTATCCATCCTTCAACACATAACCAAGAAAACTTCGGAAACCATCTACCTCAACCTTCGAAAAGCATCCATTATACAAGTTATGGCGATACTCCCGAACTCCCGCCCCAGTACTGGGTGGCGTCGAGGTTATCTCACCAACGAACTGCATAAAAGAGATTTTCGATGTCGCGCACAAATCTCAAGTATACTAGAATTGCAACGATAAAATTGTGACGACAACACCTCGGAGCTCAACTCCCCGGGACACTGCCACAACCCCTAAAGACAGGAGGCACCAAGAACAATGTTCTCGTCACAAAACCATCGGAACAAAACCAAGATACTCGCGTGATCCTAAAAAAAATTAGTGAAATTTGAGAAGAGAAGAGTTAAAACTCTACGTTAGGATGCCTTACCAGAGCGATGAGGAGACTGGGAAGTAAAAAGAATTCCAAAGCTCTCCGATATATAATTCCTAAGGACTCAAAACATTTTTCTAGACACAACTCGGCTTCTAAAAACGATCAAGCAATGGGGGCTCCTAAGGTCGGGGAAGGCTCTGATTACCAACTTGTAACGCCCTCGATGCGGCTATAGCTCCCACGTGTCGAGGCACGACTTAGAGACATAACCGCATTGAAAGCAATGTCGCAAGTCAGGCAATCATTACAACATCCCATGTAATACATAATAAAAGGGGGAGATAACATAGTTGGCTTACACTCGCCACGTCACATCAGAGTACATAAATAACATCCATCAAACAAACACTCATGGCCCGACTACGGCGCCAAAATGGAAAAGAACCCAACATGCGACAAGGCCCTGAATCGAACCACAACTAGGCACCACTACTGATCATCGGGAAAGGAAACATAATAACGCTGAGAGTCCTCGTCGAACTCCCACTTGAGCTCGTACTCGTCACCTGGAGAGGAATCACCTGGACCTGCATCTGGAATTATAGTATCTGTGAGCCACAGGGACTCAGCAATCTCGCACCCTCGCGATCAAAACTATTTAAGCTTATAGGAAGGATAAGGCAAGTATATGTGGAGCTGCAGCAAGCGACTAGCATATGTGGTGGCTAACTTATCCGCAAAAGAGAGCGAGAAGAGGAGGCAAGGCGCGAGCGAGAAACTAGAGGAACAACCTGCGCAAGCATAACTCCAACTCCGTGTCCACTTCCCGGACTCCGCCGAGAAGAGGCCATCACGGCAACACACGCGATTGATTTATTTTAATTAATTAAGGTTTATGTTATCTACAACCGGACATTAACAAATTCCCATCACCCCATAACCGCGGGCACGGCTTTCGAAAGTTCAATCCCTGCAGGGGAGTCCCAACTTAGCCCATGACAAGCTCTCACAGTCAACGAAGGAATAGACCTCCACCCGAGACACACCGATCAGACTCGGTAACCCGGTACAACAAGACAATTCGACAGGTTAAAACAAGACCAGCAACACCGCCCGAATGTGCCGACAAATCCCGATAGGAGCTGCACATATCTCTTTCTCAGGGCACACTCAGATGAGACTAGCTACGAGTAAAACCAACCCTCAAGTTTCCCAGAGGTGGCCCCGCAGGCAGCTCATTTCGGACCAACACTCAGAGGGAGCACTGGCCCGTGGGGGGCTAAAATACTATGACCCTTGGGTCTGCAGAACCCAAGGGAAAGAAAAGGGTAGGTGGCAAATGGTAAAACCAAGGTTGGGCATTGCTGGAAAAGCTTTAATCGAGGCGAAATATCAAGGGGTTCCCATTATAACCCAACCGCGTAAGGAACGCAAAATCCGGGAACATAACACCGATATGACGGAAACTAGTGCGGCAAGAGTGGAACAAAACACTAGGCGAGAGGCCGAGCCTTCCACCCTTAACCAAGTATATAGATGCATTAAGATAACATAGTAATATAGTGATATCCCAACAAGTAAGTAAATGTTCCAACAAGGAACGGCTCCAATCTTCACCTGCAACTAACAACGCTATAAGAAGGGCTGAGCAAAGCGGTAACATAGCCAATCAACGGTTTGCTAGGACAATGGTAGGTTAGAGGTTCAATCATGCAATTGGGAGGCTGACAAGCAAGTGGTAGGCATCGTAGCAGTGGCAAAGCAAAAGAGCGAGCAAACTAGCATAGCAAAGATAGTAGTGATTTCGAGGGTATGATCATCTTGCCTGCACAGTTGTCAGAGTCGACTGGATCCTCACAAGCAAACTCAACGGGCTCCTCGTTAGCGAACTCGTCTCCCAGCTCTACCCAACAAGACAAACAAGCAACAAGGATACAATCAACCACGTGCAAGACCAAGCAATATGATGAAATGATGATATGCTGTGCGGGATGCGATGCGGAATGCAAAATGCAAGATATGACAGGAAATGCATGAACCTGGCCTCAACTCGGAATTCCAAGGGTGCCACTGGATAGAGGGGCTAAAATCGCTTGAAAACGATATAAAGATCATTGGAATCGGAGTTACGGTTTGGAAATGGCAAGCGTTTTAAGATATGACACCGGTCTGCGATTTCAGCAAGTAGGCATCTAAATGCAACGAAATGAACATGCTACAGCCACCAAACATGAAAAAAAATACATGGCAGTGATGTACACAAGATGTTTAACAAAATACTAGCACTGAGCCATAGGCAAATTCATCCATTAAGAGGTTCAAACAAGCATGGCAAAAATGAATATGCAAAACAGATTCCAGACTTAGTGAAATTAACACTAGCCTGAAATTTCAGCTCACGAAGCCCTCTTCGGAGCAGCAAAACAACATGATAGATGACCTTAACATCACAAGTAAGAACATGGCATGGAGATACTCAACAAGCTTAACAAAACACCCAGAGTGACCTGGGGCCAAAAGGGTACACAAAATACTCTACCGAGCTCACGAACATAGCTCGAACACAATCAGTTTTCAGACTTAGTGAAAACTGAGACATGCAGAAATTTAACTCACGAAGGCATGTAAACGAGCTCGATGCACTCACCATGGTGCAAGTCATAGAAAGGAAAGCATATAACCAGAAAGAAGGCACAATATGCTAGCTACACATGGCAAGAACAAAGGCATAGCATGCATGGGACACTAACGGTAGCATCGGCAAAATCGCAAACAAGTTGACGATCTGCCCAGATTAACAACGAAGCAAAAGTTGAGCTCGATTGAGTCAACCTGGAGCACTCCATATATCCAAACAAAGACATGGATGGATAGAGCATAACATAAATATAAAAAATCCCTTACTGATCATCCTCAAAATAGGCACGGATCACTAGGAAACAAGCTGGACATATAGCATCATGAACTAAAATATCCCAGACTTAGTGAAAATCACTAAGTCCCTGAAATCAGCAATCTCAGGTACCTCTCTTCGCAAGCTTGCACAAGACAACACACACATCCTAAAAATGAATGGGTGGCACCTCTGGAAAGAAGACAAAATGCTCAACAATTCATCCCAAAGGGGCACAGGCATATCATGCACGGATTAAACATGGCAAAAATGACAAAAGTGCATGATGAACTAACGGATCTGCAATTTAACTCACGAAGCCTCCTTCTAACAGCATTTTGGGCAACAAGATGACCTCAAATGCAAATGATGCAATGGAATGAAATGATGTACATGTCGAGGCGAAGGTTTCGATATATCATACGCCCAAAACGGAGCTACGGTTGCAAAGTTACAGGACCTCAAACAGAGCAACTTGGATCAAAATTTTCAGGACTTAGAAAAAAAATCGGGGGTTAGGGTTTACTGTTCACGCGACCGGATCCAGATTGGGATCGCGGCGCGGAAGCCGAGGCGGCGCCGGCGGCGGAGCTCGAGCTCGCCGGAGCTGCGGGGTGCGCCGGCGGTGGAGGAGGTTGCCGGGGGGCGGCGCCGGCGAGGAGGCAGTGGAGGGGCGCGGCGAGGAGGCGCGGTGCGGCGACGGGGTCGGCCGGCAGTGGCTCGCGCGCCGGCGAGGTGCGGCGGCCGGAGAGGCGGCCCGCGGCGGCGTCGGTCGCCGGGGCCGAAGGCGACGGCAGCGAGAGGAGGCGGGCGGCGGGGCGAGCCGGCTGGGCCTCCCGGGCCTGGCGCCGGCGATGTAGGCGCGACGGGGCGGCGCCACGTGGCGGAGGCGGGCGGCGGCGGACGCTGTCCGGTGCGGGCCAGACACGTCCGTCGGCGCGGGGAGATCTATTTTTTTTAGGAGGAGGACGGGGAGGAAGACGTGATCCGAAATGGGGGGTGTTTAAATAGGCATAAGTGGAGCTAGGAGAGTCCAAATGAGGTGCGGTTTTCGCCCACGCGATCGTGATCGAACGCTCTAGGACATGGAGCAGAGTTTGGTGGGTTTTGGGCCAAATTGGAGGGGTGTTGGGCTGCAACACACACGAGGCCTTTTCGGTCCCTCGGTTAACCGTTGGAGTATCAAACGAAGTCCAAATGATACGAAACTTGACAGGCGGTCTACCGGTAGTAAACCAAGGCCGCATGGCAAGTCTCGGTCCAATCCGGAAATGTTTAATCCCCACACACGAAAGAAAGCTAGAAATGGCCACCGGAGGAGAACGAAGCGCCGGAATGCAAAACGGACAACGGGGAAAATGCTCGAATGCATGAGATGAACATGTTGCAAATGCAATGCACGTGATGACATGATATGAGATGCACGAAAAAGAAAACAACACACGGAGGCAAAGACCCGAACCCGAGAAATAAATATAACTTAATGCCGGAAACGGCAAGAGTTGGATACAAATATGGAAAGTATATCTGGGGCGTTACAGGGCGGGCGAGAACAACCCGTTCCCGCCCATTCCCCTGATCCAGTCGGTGAAGATCTGGAAGAAGTCATACTTCTACGTGAAGAACGTCGCCGAGCAAGGAGACCACGTCAACCTGCCGGCTTACGTAGCCGGCCCGCCTGCTGGGAGGCAGCCCTCATGGAGTTTCCGGTCCCGGTGACTGTCTCAGGCCGGGAATGCGGCCGTCTCCCGGCTTCGGGTGATGATCCAGTCGGAAGGCTTGAGCGGGGCCGACTTGGTGGCCGCCTTCGTGGAGCGCCGGATATCTCCTCTCCAAAGCCGGCCCCACATGATGTGTCAGATGAGCGGCCGCTTCGATCCAAGCCGGTTGAGCACCAGGGAGATGCCTCATGCGGAGGTGTCGTATATGGTAAATTATATCTCCAATTGCAAGCTAGCCGAGGACTGGCGATACGGCAAGGCGCCGTATTCTCGCGCCAACCCTCCGCCCGTGGCAAGCTTTCTTCTCTTTTTTCTTTTCGTTGGTAGCCGGCTGTATGATGGCCGGCTTCTGATCGGTCGGTTCTTCTTAGCAGAACCCTCTTCTCCTGCCGACGACTGGAGCAGCAGGGATAGAACGTCGGTATGCCCCCGACCGCACGGCGGACGACGTCGACGACCCGGACTTGGGAGCGGCCGCCATGGAAGACGCCGTCGTGGCGGACGACGCCGAGCCCGGGGGCACAAGGCTCACCGCCAGCTTCGAGGACTGGCCGGATGATTTCGAAGCCGAAGTCGCCCCGCGTCGCCAGCCGGCGGCCGACCATCAGGGCGCGGGCTCGTCCATCGCGCCGCCTGCCGGCGGCGGTGCACAGAAGCGCCGGGCCGCTTCAGGCCTCTTCAGCAGTCGGCCGAAGAAGTCCAAAGCCTCCACCGCGGCGACCAAGCGAGATGAGGCGGCTGCGAAAGCAGCCCGCTTCCGCAAGGCGGTGAAGCAGCCTCAGGCGGTCTCAGCGTAAGTCATCAATTGCCCTACCGCAGGATTTTCATCGTTCTCTCTTGCTCGAAAATTCTTCTTAACCCTAACCCGCTTGCTGGATAGGGCGCCGCTTTCCCTTGAGCGGGGTCTGGGCGGCTCCGTAGTGGGGCCGGCTGGAGGGTCTTCGAGCTCCCGCCGCGTCGACCCCCGTGCTAACCTCTGGGAAGCCACGGAGCGGAATGCCCGCGAGGCGCGGGAGGAGCGTGAGGCGGCGGAAAAAGCGGCCGCCCAGGCGGCGAGGGAGCAGGCCGACGCAGCAGCCAAGTCCTAGGCGGAGGCCGCGACCGCGGGGACGGAGGCGGAGGGTTCGCGCAACCAGCCTCCGCTGCTCGCCATTCCCCTCCGAGCCGTGGCCCCTGACACCCCATTGCCCTTGGCGGAGGAAATCGTCCAAGACCCGCCGCTGATGGAGAGGAGGGAGGACCCCGTGGTCTTCGCGGGGAGAGCGCCGCCGACAGCGCCAACCGGGGCGGGCCAAGGCGGCCAATTGTCAGCGGCGCCAGGGGAGCCGGCCGGGGGTGAGCCGGAGGGCGGAGCCGGCCTCGAGGTGCAGCCGATGACGTGTCGGTGCGCAGGGGGAGGCGCCGCTCCACCGGAGTCGCACCGAGTCGCGGGCGCAGGCTAGTCGGTGGAGGATCTGGAGGCGGCCAGCACCGCCACGTCCGAGTGGACTCCCAGCGGGGGGACTGGCGAGCTGAATGTGGCGGCTCAAGGGGTCCGGAGCCGACTTCAAGCTCAGGCCGCCTTGCTGCAGCAGTTCACCCAGGAGTTCCTGTCGACGCGAGCCACCATCCGGGTGAGTCCTTCATTCTTGGCCACTTTAATCTCTTCATTTCCTCCGTGGGGGCGCGTCAGCGCACCCACTGGGTGTAGTCCCCGAGATTAGGGCCGACTGCTGCGCAGTCGGGTCGAATCTTTCTTGACGACCACCTTATCTTTGCTTCTTGTCTGAATCTTTCAGGAATATCATAACTCCCGTGCTGCCGCCTTCAACTCCCAGGCTCGGGAGTTGAGTCGAAGGACCGAGGACCTGGCCGACAGCCGAAGTAAGTACTTGATTTTGTCTATCTCCTGTGGGGGCGCGTCAGCTCACCCACTGGGTGTAGTCCCCAATATTCGGGCCAACTGCTGCGCAGTCGGGTCGGATCTTTCTTGACGACTTTTTCCTTATTGGTTTGTCTTTTTCTTTGTCTTCAGGGGCCAACACCGACTTGAGGAAGGAGCTCGGTGAAGCGCAGGCCGCCCTTCATATCAAGGACGTCGAGTACGCTGTCTTGGTCCATGAGCGTGACCGCCTGGCCAAGAAGCTGGCTGACCAGGAGAAGAGCCACAAGGCGGCCCTGCAGCAAGCACAGGATAGCGAGGCTGCCCTGAAGGCAGAGTTTGAGACCGAGGCGGCGAGCTGGGCTAAGACTCGGCGAGCACTGGATGAGGGCTTCGGCCGCATCAAGGACTTGATCGACGATAAGCCGCCTTCCTTGCTCCTCTCCTGCCCCTTGGCGTCTGGTTCTTGTTCTAACTTGTGCTGCTGCCTATTTCCTTGCGCAGACTACTTTCCCGGCTACTCCGCCTTTGCCGCCCAAAGCATCGAAGCCCATCGCGAGGCGCGCCATAAGGTGGGGGCCAACATCGCGCCGGATGCGAACCGAACGCTTGAGGAGCAGCTCTTGGCTGTCCAGGCGCGGTTGCAGCCGGCTAATCGGATGCTTCGCCGGCTCCAACATGCCGGGGCGCAAGTGTTGGCCGCCCTCTGGCCCGGCGAGACGATCCCCCGCACCCCAAGCTGGACTGTCGACTGGTTGGAGGTCGTAGTCAGTCGCTTTGAGGCTTGGAAGGCATTGGCGGCCCGCCTCGAAGCCGGGCGGGCGTTCGAGTTCGTTCGGGCTTGGTACTCAGGGCTGAGCCTGGACCAGCTGCGCACTTGGCGGATGGAGGCCGATGCGGAGCTGGAGGAGGTGAGGCCGGCTATCGCCCAGCGTGCTTCGACGATCACCGAGTGCACCGACATCAGCGTTTTTGCACCCGAAATCGATGATGACGGTGTTGCCCAGCCGGAGGAGTGGTTCGGGCTGAACCCGGCGGTGGGCGAGGACTCGGCAGAGGAGATCGCCTCCAGCGACGAGGGCGAGGATGACGAAGGGGAGGACGGCGAAGACGTCGAGCCGGCTGGTGGAACAACCGGCCGACCTCAGGCCGACCGTGCCTCCAGCAACGAGGCGCGTGGAAGCGCGCCCTCTGCGGGAGGCGGTGACCAAACCGAGGTTCGCCAGCCGGCCGCTCCTTCAGCCGGCACAACCGTCTCCGCCAACCAGCCCGGCTCGTCGGTCGCTCCGCCGGCTTGACCTGCCGTCCTTATTTTTCCTGCTTGTTGTCTTTTGAACAATCTTCATTAAGTTTTCGCAGTTCCACCCACTGGGGGTGTATCCAAACTATGTTGAATGCTGGCCTTTCGGAGGTCTTTTATGTAAATATTATTATGTGCATGTTTGGTTTCCATTCGCGTATGCTTTTTACCCTTAGGCTTTTTCCTTTGCCGCCTTCCCTCTTTGGGGAGGCAAGTACTCGAGCTTTCTGGATTGAAGTGAATTGAATGGAAACCGGCCGGCCGGCTACTTTGGTAGTCGGTCGGTGCTAGGCGGCGAACCGGCTTTCATTATATTAGTCCGTTGGTCCCTGGCCATTTTTCGTGTGGGCATCCTTTCCTGCTTTTGACTCTTGCCAGTCGGACAGCCGGTTCTTCGAACTGCGACTTTGGCAAGAGCTAAGCCTGGGTGTCGGCACACTACTTGTCTGACCGCGGGTAGGGTTTCTAATATAACTCCAGTCGGCCAGTCCCCGGGCCGACTAGTCGAACCCGGTGCCGGACGGAATAAGTAAATGAAATGACAAAGTCATAAGCATGATACTTTTCATTCATAGATAAGAGATGGTAGTCCCCGAGCCCTCCTCGGGGGGCCTATTGTCTCATACTTAATACAAAAGTTAGCGTGATACATACTGCATTTCAACTGTAAAATCTTCGAAGGAGGTTGGCATTCCATGGTCGTTCCGACTCCTTGCCGGAGTCATCTCTCTTTCATGCCTTCGGCTTCTGCGCGTCGATCAGGTAGTAGGAGTCGTTGCCTAAGGCTCTGCTGATAACAAAGGGGCCCTCCCAAGGGGCCGAGAGCTTGTGCTGGCCGGCTATTCGCTGGATCAGCCGGAGCACAAGATCGCCCTCTTGGAAGGATCTTGGCTTGACCTTCCGGCTGTGGTAGCGGCGCAGGCCCTGCTGGTAGATGACAGACCGGCTGAGGCCTAACAGCCGGCTTTCTTCCAGCAGGTCGACGCCGTCTTCTCGTGCTTCCTTGGCCTCCGCTTCCGTGTACATGGTTACTCGAGGCGAGTCGAACTCGATGTCAGTTGGGATGACCGCCTCGGCACCATACACAAGGAAGAAAGGGGTGAAGCCGGTTGACTTGTTTGGTGTAGTGCGCAGACTCCAGAGGACAGCCGGTAGCTCATCGAGCCAACAGCCGGCTGAACGCTCTAGAGGTACGACCAGTCGGGGCTTGATGCCGGAGAGGATGAGGCCGTTGGCTCGCTCGACCTGGCCGTTTGACTGCGGGTGGGCGACGGACGCTAAGTCCAGCCGAATACCTTGGGCTGTGCAGAAACGTGCCAAGGCTCCTTTGGCAAAATTCGTGCCATTGTCGGTGATGATGCTGTGTGGCACGCCGTACCGAGTTGTTATGTCTGCGATGAATGTCACAGCAGTCGGCCCATTCAGGTTCTTGATCGGCTTTGCCTCAATCCACTTGGTGAATTTGTCCACGGCGACGAGCAAATGTGTCATGCCGCCGCGCGCCGTCTTGAATGGGCCCACCATGTCCAGTCCCCAAACGGCGAAGGGCCAGGTGAGGGGAATGGTCTTGAGTGCCGAAGCCGTCATGTGTTGCTTGGAGCTGAAAAGTTGGCACCCTTTGCAATATTTAACTAAATCCTTGGCGTCATCTAAAGCAGTCGGCCAAAAGAAACCATGGCGGAAGGCTTTGGCGACGAGTGATCTTGAGGCCGCATGGTGGCCGCATTCTCCTTGGTGAATGTCTCTGAGGATTTCAATGCCCTTCTCTTTCTCGACGCACCGTTGGAGGACTCCAGTGACACTGCGCTTGACTAGTTCTCTGTTGATGATTGTGTATGCTCCGGCTCAATGTTGGACTTGTCTTGCCTCTGCTTCGTCAGCCGGCAGATCTTGGTTTACTAGGAAGTTGAGGATGGACTGAGCCCATGATGGAGTTGTGATTTCTCCTACTGCCACCAGGGTGGGCGGGCTGGGTGGCGAAATGCTGGAGTCGGCCGCCGGCTGTTGTGTTGGTGCAGTCCCTGGGCCGGCTACTGCAGTCCCCGAGCCGGCTACTGTAGTCCCCAAGCCGGTTTCTGAAGTCCCCGGGCCGACTACTGAAGTCCCGGGGTCGCCCGCTTGGTTCTTCGAGCCGGACCCGGCCGCGTCGGGGTCAGGCGGCACGAAGATGGAATCGGACTCTGGAGACGGCTTGATGGACGGCTTGAGGAGGCGTTGTAGAGCGACGTCGGTTGGTATTGCTTGCCGAGTGGAGCCTATTCGAGCCAGGGCATCGGCTGGCTCATCGTCGGCTCGCGGTACGTGGAGGAACTCGCATCCTTCAAAGTATCCGCTGAGTTGTTGGACCAGGAAGCGGTAGCTTGCCATATTTGCGTCCTTGGCGTCCCAGTCGCCGGATGATTGTTGGACCACCAAGTCCGAGTCGCCATAACATAGGATCCGGCGGATGCCGAGTTCCTTGGCAAGCCGGAGCCCATGTATGAGCGCCTCGTACTCGGCCACGTTGTTGGAGGCGGCAAAGTGAATTTGCAGCGTGTATCTGAGCTTGTCGACTTTGGGAGAGGTTAGGACGATGCCGGCTCCCAAGCCGGTGCGCATCTTGGACCCGTCAAAGTGCATGCGCCAATGGGTGGAGTCGGGAGCTAGCGGAAGGTACTGGGTCTCGGCCCAATCGACGAGGAAGTCGGCCAGTGCTTGGGACTTGATGGCGGTGCGGGGTTGGTAGAAGATCATGTAAGGGACCAGCTCGATGGCCCATTTCGCCACCCGGCCGGATGCGTCCCGGCTACCTATGATCTCGGCCAGTGGGGCGGTGCATACGACCGTGACGGGGTGCTCTTGAAAGTAGGGCTTCGGCTTCTTGGCAGTGAAGTACACGCCGTAACACATCTTCTGGTAGTGCAGGTAGTTCTGCTTTGAAGCGGACAGCACCTCGCTCAAATAATACACCGGCCTCTGAACCGGCTGGGCTCGGCCTTCTTCTGGGCGTTGGACTACGATGACGGTGCTGACCACCCGGCTGGTTGCGGCAATGTAAAGTCGCATGGGCTCTTTCTCAGTCGGCGCCGCCAGGACGGGCGGCGTGGCCAGCATCTTTTTCAGCTCGTGAAAAGCTTGGTCGGTCTGGTCGTTCCACTCGAAGTGAGTGCTCTTCATCATGAGGCGGTAGAGGAGGAGAGCCTTCTCTCCGAGCCGGCTGATGAAGCGGTTCAAGGAGGCCAAGCATTCGGTGAACTTTTGGATGTCTCGAAGCTTGGTGGGGATCGCCATTCTCTCGATGGCCTTGATCTTCACCGGGTTGCATTCGATGCCGCGTTCGGAGACCAGGAAGCCTAGGAGCTGGCCAGCTGGCACTCCAAACACGCATTTCTCGGGGTTGAGCTTGATTTGGAACCGGCATAGGTTCTCAACGTTTCCTTGATGTCTCCCAGCAAAGTGTCGCGCTTCTCCGTCTTCACCACAATGTCATCCACGTAGACGTGAGCATTTCAGCCGAGTTGCTTGAGGAGGCACTTCTGCATGCAATGCTGAAAAGTGGCACCGGCATTTCTTAAGCCGAATGTCATAGTCAGGTAGCAGAAGGCTCCAAATGGCGTGATGAAGGCGGTCTTCAGGCGGTCGTCCGGATCTAGCTTTATCTGGTGATATCCTGAGTAAGCATCCAAGAAACTCAACAGCTCGCATCCGGCCGTGGAGTCTATCACTTGGTCAATCCTTGGCAGGGCAAAGGGATCTTTGGGGCAAGCCTTGTTGAGGCTCGTGTAGTCTATACACATGCGCCACTTGTTATTCTTCTTTAGCACAAGGACCGGGTTGGCGAGCCACTCTGGAAAGAAAACTTCCATAATGAAGCCGGCCGCCAGAAGCTAGGCTATCTCCTCTCCCACAATCCTGCGTTTCTCCTCCGACAGTCGGCGAAGGGGTTGTTTGACTGGCTTTGCGTCTTCTCGGACGTGTAGTTTGTGCTCGGCGAATTTCCTCGGAACACCCGGCATGTCCTTGGGGGACCATGCGAAGATGTCCTGATTCTCACGGAGGAAATCGGCGAGATCGCCTTCCTATTTGCTGTTCAGGCTTGCCCCGATGCCGGCAAACCTCTCTGGATGCTCGGGTCAAGAGGTATCTTCTTCGTCTCCTTGGCCGGCTGGAAGGATCCTTGAGCATCGTGCGCCTTGGGGTCGGGGGACACGGCCGACTGCTTGCCGGCTATGGCCACGACTCGGTCCAACATCTTCTTTTATTCGGCAATCACAAGGGACTCGGCCAGCCGGCTGCTGGCTGCCGCGCACTCAGAGGACTTCTTGTAATCGCCGGCTACGGTGATGATGCCTTTGGTACTTGGTATCTTCATCTTGAGGTATGCATAGTGGGGAACTGCCATGAATTTGGCCAAGGCAGGTCGGCCAAGCAATGCATGGTAAGGGCTCTCTAGGTCCACCACTTCAAACCAGATCGCTTCCCGGCGGAAATGCTCCTTGTCCCCAAAAAGTACGTCAATCTTGATGTTGCCAATGGGGGCGCAGGACAGGCCGGGTACGATGCCATGGAACACTGTTCAAGTAGGCATGAGCTGCTTCATCTTGACATTTAGCTTCTCCAGGGTGTCACGGTACAGGATGTTGATGCTGCTCCCGCCGTCTATCAGCACGCGGGAGAAGCGGGCAGCGCGTCTGTCCGTCGCGAGGGTGGCTTCCAGGACCAGCGCATAAGAGCCGGGAGACGGCATCACCTCTGGATGGTCGGCCCGGCTCCAGCTGATGGGCTTTTTTGACCAATGCATGTGTCCGGCGGGGTTGGCAGCGACCACGCTGACTTCCTGGTGCTCTCGGCGTTTGCTGTGCCGGTCTTCGGGCTGGCTCGCAAAGACGATGTAGGTCGCTTGCTCGTCGGGGAATTCGTCATGCACAGCTCCGACTGCGGGCCGAGCGGCCGGAGGCGGCGGGGCCGGAGGCGGCGGGCCGACAGGCAGAGGCGGCGCGAGCCCCTCGCCTTTGGAGACTCGGGTGAGCCAATGGCACTTCCGGGTTGTGTGGTTGGACGGCTTCGCGCCGCTGTGGAACTTGCACGGGGCGTCGAGAGTTTGCTCATAGGAGAAAGCTGGCTGCCAAGCCGGCCTGCCGCCCTTGGGTTTCTTGGGCGCGGGCCGCCCTTCGGGTGGCACGTCTTCAACTGTGGCCACCTGCCGACTAGCGGGAGGCGGCGCGGGGCCCTTGCGCTTGTGGTCGTTCGAGTGTGGGTGTCGGCCGGAATCCCCAGCCGGCGTCTTGGGCGCCGGGTTGAGTACTTTCCCGGACGCGTCTACCCGAAGCTCGGTCTTCATCGAAGAGTCGGCGGTGGCGTACTTGTCCGCTATGTCCAGAAGCTCGTCGAGGGTAGTCGGCTCGTCGCAGAGGAGCTTGTGCTTGAGGAGGGTGCCTTCTCGGCATCCGGCTATGAAGTATTCTATGGCTTGCACCTCGTGCACCCCCTCGCAAGAATTGCGGATCTCGGCCCAACGCGTGAGGTAGTCGCGAGTGGACTCGGCCGGGCCCTGTACGCACAGGGAGAGCTGCCTGGGCTTGGGGGCCCGCTTGTAGGTGCTGGTGAAGTTGCGGATGAAAGCTTTGGTGAAATCTAGCCAGCTGTTGATGCTGAGAGGCTTGAGGCTGTTGAGCCAGGTCCGCGCCGTGCCTTGGAGCATGAGGGGCACGTACTTCACGGCAACGCGCCGGTTGCCATTGGCTATGCTAACTGCCATGGAGTAGTCGATCAACCAATCTTCCGGCTTCACGGAGCCGTTGTACTTGGGTGTGTCTCTTGGGAGCGAGAACCCTTTGGGGAAAGGCTCGTCGCGGATGCGGGGGCCGAAAGAAGGTGGGCCGACATCGTCTTCTTCTTCCAGCGCCAGGGATCGCGCCAGGCGGTAGATCCGATGGCGGGCGTCGTTCTCGCCAACTCCTTCGCGGCGACCTAGTCGGCCGCTGAGAGTCAGGTGCGCCACTGGCGGCGGGGTGGGATATCTCTCTCCACGGGGTCGAGGCAGAGGCGGGTTGCCCTGCCATTCCTTGGCTCGGGGATGGCCATCCGCATCTCGCTCGATGGAGATTCGGGTCCGGCTTCGGCTGGCCGCCGGCTCTTTCTCGTGCCGCGCGCGGGTGTTGCTCGTAGTCGGTGTCCAGGACGTCGTGTCGTGATCACGACGCGGGGGAGGGCTTCCCGCGCGGGCGTCGGCTTCGTGCCGCTGTGCGGCTGCATCGATCAGCTGCTGGATACGCCGGGTCATGTGGGGGAGGTCTTCGGCCTCCAAGCCGTCCAACTCGTCTACGGCCGCCTGGGCGGCACGCAAGTTCTCGAGCGGAGTGGCATAGACCGGGCGGTCGACCCCCAGCGTGTCGGCGATGACGGCGCCGCGTTGCTTGACAAGGTCGGCCTGGCTTGGCCCGCCCGGGGCCGGCGTGCGGAAGGCGGCGCGGTCAGCTTCACGCCGGTAGGCCTCTGTGAGGCGTCTCACGGAAGCCAGCCTCCGGCCCTCTGCAAGGAGGGCGAGGCGGCGTGCCTACAGTGCTTCATCGTCAGCATTAGCCGGGAGGGGGGTGGACAAGTTGTGGGCCGCCGCGCGCGAGGCGTCGTGGGCGCTCTCGTCGGCCGGGCCGCCGTGGCCGACGACCATCACTTCGGTGGTGTCAGTATCGCGGCCGTCGGTCCGATGAAGCGGGTCGTTGTAGATCGCGACGTTGGTGGGGAAGGTGTCATAGGAGGCCGTGTCGGAGTCGACAGGCATCGGGTTGGTGGAGCCAACCGACTCCAGATCCACAGCGGGCTCGCTGGAGACATGGAGCTGGCCAAGGAGGTTGGCGAGGTGCTCGGTGCCCACATCGGAGGCGAGCTCGTCGGAGATGAGGGTTTCATCAAGGAGATCGGCGGGGCTGCTCGCCGCACAGATGCTGGTGACGCCTTGCAGCGCGTCGTGGCAAGCGCCATCGGGCGTGCCGGGCTGGCTACGCTCATCAAGAATAGGTCTCCGGACGACGGTGCACCTGGCCCCACGGTGGGCGCCAAATGTCGGGTGGTAGGTGCGAAATGCCAACGGGTGGCTTATCATTGTGGGAGCCAGTAAGACGTCGCCGGTGCCTGGAAACGGGATGAGGCGAAGACATGCACGCCGGCGAATCTTACCCAGCTTCGGGGCTCTCCGTGGAGATAACACCCCTACTGCTGCTCTGCGGGGTCTCCGCATGATCACTAGATGGACAAGTAGCTACACAATGCTCCTTGAGCTGTTCGGTGGGAGGAGTAAGAAGGGAGTAAGAAGGGCACGGCTAGCTTGCTTCTTCTCCTCGTGTGGTGTTTAAAACTAGCAGGGGGTCGAACCCTTTGCATGGGTGCCCCGGGGGGTTTATATAGGCCTACCCCCCGGGGGTATAATGGTAATCCGACTGGGCGCGGGGCCCAGCCGTCTGTGACTGCGCTCGCCGGCTTCTGTGCCGACAGCTGGGGCCCGCCGGCTGCCAACTGCTTGGCGACAGACAGGCCCCACTTCCAAGGGTCTTGTCGGTGGCTGGTTAATGTTGCCTCAACCTGATGACGAGGGCTTCGTCGAGGTAAGCGTGGCTACAGTGCCGCCGTCCTGCGGGCGATCACTGTAGACTTACCGCGTCTTGTCTCCTTAATGGGGCGTCTTCTTCGAGGGGGGAAGCGAGCCGGCTGTGGGGAGCCGGCCCCGTCTCCGGCCGACTGGGGGAGGCCAGGCCGCCTTCGGGTGTCTCGCTGCCCGAAGGGGCCGACCGCCCGTGGGCCGTACTGGTAGCCCGTCGTGGATGACATCAGGGTCAACATGGCAACAGTGCCGCGCCGGACGAGTCATGGCCACTCCGTACGGCGCACTGTGCCAGGCGTGCTCCGGGATTCGGGGGTGGCAGGTTTCACTGTAGCCACGCCCCATCTCATCGCCGCTAGGTGGATGCAAACTTTGAGGGTACGGTCTCGACCGCTTTATGGGAGCCGGCTTCTTGGAGTCGGCCTTCTTGTGGCCGGCTTCTCGAAGTCGGCCCTCTCCAAAGCTTTCTTCATGAGGGCTAAAGTCGGGCCGCCTTCCGAAAGCCGGCCTGGGTGACAGCCAGCAAGGGGAAGGCGGCCCTATGTCTTGGATTCTCGAGAGCCGGACGGGCTCGTAATTTTTTCAGAAGGGCCAGGGGAAGCCGGCTAGGCTACCCTTGGCTATTTACTCTGACAATAGCAAAGCTCACGATACATCAAGATCGTTCCAAATCAAGAACACGAGAGAGAGAGATCAAACACATAGCTACTGGTACATACCCTCAGCCCCGAGGGAGAACTACTCCCTCCTCGTCATGGAGAGCACCGGGATGATGAAGATGGCCACTAGAGAAGGATTGCCCCCTCCGGCAGGGTGCCGGAACGGGTCTAGATTGGTTTTCGGTGGCTATGGAGGCTTCTGGCGGCGGAACTCCCGATCTATTGTGTGTTCTGGAAGTTTTAGGTTACGTAGGTATATATGGGTGCATGGGGTACGTCGGAGGAGCTACGGGGGCCCCATGAGGTAGGGGGCGCGCTCTAGGGGGGGCGCCCCCCACCCTCGTGAGCACCTCTCGTATCTCCTGACGTGGAGTCCAAGTCTATCCGGTGGCTTTCATTCCAAAAATAACTTCTCTAGTTGATTTCGTTCCGTTTCGACTCCGTTTGATATTCCTTTTCTTCGAAACACTGAAATAGGCATAAAACAGCAAATCTGGGCTGGGCCTCCGGTTAATAGGTTAGTCCCAAAAATAATGTAAAAGTGGAAAATAAAGCCCAATATTGCCCAAAACAGTAGATAATATAGCATGGAGCAATCAAAAATTATAGATACGTTGGAGACGTATCAAACACCCCCGTACTACCTACGTGGGGGCAGAAGCTGACGACTGGTTAACCCTCAGATATCATACAACACGGCCGCACATGAAGTAAAAAATTTAAAAACATAACAAGCATTATATTGCATAGACACTTTGTTTCATCATACAAGGTAGAGGGAGCTCGAATACATTCATTCAAAGATAGTGTCTTTCGCACAATGATCCGCAACAATGCGGGATCCCTCCAGCACACCATCAAAATACAACTCGTGTCGGCGGTGCTCCTTGCCCTCAGGTGGCCCCTCGGTCATTAGCTTCTTGGCATCCATCTTCGCCCAGTGTGTTTTGATGCGGGCAAAGGCCATCCATGCACCTTCGATACAGACCGACCACTTTATAACCTCAAGCCGGGGGCAGGAATCAACAACCCGCTTCACAAGTCCGAAGTAGCTGCTAGGTATCGGCGCGGCAAGCCATAGTCGGATTATCAGCTCCTTCATGGCTATCTCGGCCGCCTTGTGCAGCTCGACCAGCTGCTTCAGCTGGTCGCTGAAGGACACCGGATGTTCGGGTCCAAGATATTGAGACCAGAACAGCTTCTCTGTAGAACACCCTTCCTCGGCTCGATAGAACTTAGCAGCGTCTGATACGCTACGCGGCAAATCCGTAAACGCCCCTGGAGAGCTCCAAATTCGGGTAAGTAAAAGGAACGCTTCCTTCACAGACTTGCTTTGCATAATGGAAGCCTTACCCGCTGCGATTTTCCGGGCCGCCTGGATTTCCTGAAGGGCGCTCTGGGCTTCGGCTCGAGCCTCTTGTGCGCTCTGGCGGGCCTTCACAAGTTCGGACACTTGCGTCTTAGAATCACGCTCCAAGGACTCGTACTTCTTAACGGCATCCTAGAGCTCTTGCTGAACCTCGCTGACCCGGGCCTCATGCTTCTCGCGCGCGGTGTGTTCCTTGGCCGCTTTGTCCTCGGCCTTCGCTAATGCCTTCTTGAGGGCCGCCACCTCCGTCGTGGCCCCTAATAAAGTTCATGCCACTTTAGTCAGCACGAACCATTCCTCCTTCCTAAATATACACGCAGGTTACTGCATACCTTTGCTATCCTCCAGCTGCTTCTTCATGAGGCCGAGCTCTTTCTCGGCCCGCTCCAGGTTTTGCTTCAGTCCGGAGACCTCTGCAAAATGAGCGGCAGCAGCCAGCAGCGATGCCTGCTTATTCACATAGACATCTCATGTTAGACTCCTGTGAAAATTATTTTGATCCCCTGTTTGGCTTTTCCTTTCCGGACACCGAACAGAGCATCAGGGGCTACTGTCTACATTGTTATATTTTTTCTACAATTGTTACCTCAAATCCTGTTAAAAGGCTAGCGCAAGCCTCGGCCAGTCCACTTTTGGCGGACTGAACCTTTTCGAGCACCGTACCCATAAGGACCCAGTGCTCATCCACAATGGAGCCGCCTCGTAGCGCTTCCAGCAGATTATTCGGTGCCTCTGGTTGGACAGAGGTCACCGGTGGAACAGGCACGCCTCCTCCTTTCAGGGAAGGCCGTTCGCTGGACTCCGGAGCCGTGTAGGTCTCCGGAATGGTATCCGGCTGACGGCCGAAGGGAACTTGGCCCCCATTGCCAGTCCCCATGGGGGCTTTCCCCCCATGTGTCCGGCAGCCGAGGAGTCATCCCGGGGCACCGCCTTAACGATTTTTGGAATCTCCCTTGGCCTGGGAAGGTCCTTTGGGATGCCACCTCGTCATCACCCTTGGGTGAGGCAGAGTGAGCGGGCGGCGGAGACATGCTAGCCATCTCCTTTGAGTCTAGTGAACCCTCTGTCGAGGATCACGGGGAGCCATCGCGGGCCGGACTGTAATGACAGAGTTTAAACGTATTAATATTATAAACTGGAAAGGCCAGGTATTAGGAGGTGCATAGGGTTTTGGTACTTACGAGGCAGCCCGAGGCTTGGTCCGGGGCATTCGCTCCGGACTGCTTTCGACATCCCATGCGGAGTTATCCGCGAGGGAGCCCTTCCCCCTCTTGGGCGCCTTCGCCTCCAGATTCATGGAGGCCTCTCTTTTCTTCATTCCCCCCTCCGGGGGGAAGCCGCATGTTTCCTCCTCCTCGCCATCGTCTTCGGCGGCCGAAGAGTCAGTCTTGTCTTCGGACGACATGTCCGAAGCACCCTTTCGGCGAAGGCCACTCCTGCTCCCTTTGGCCGTCTTCTTGGCCTTCTTCTCTGGCACATCATAAGTCGCCGGAAATAGCATCTTCATTAGGAGTGGGGTTTCCTCATCTTTGGGTAGTCGAGCTGGACAATTAATCCGCCCCGCTATGTCGATCCAGGCCTAAAAGTTGATAGGAAGGCTTAGACTCCTCAAAATATGCTAGTAAAGGCTATACCTTGAATACATGAAAGAACTTACCGAATTGGCCTGACGTTTTAAGCTGAGCCCATGATCTTCGGTCGCGGGCGGTGCTGTCTCGCCGGCCTTGAAGAGCACTTTCCAGATATCCAGGTGCGTTGTGCCAAAGAGCTCTAGTAGCATCTGGTGCTTTGCCGGATCGAACTCCCACAAACAGAAAGTCCGGCGTTGGCACAAAAGGATCCGGCGAATGAGCATAACCTGGATAACATTGATGAGTTTGATCCTCTTGGTTATCATGTTCTGAACGCACGTCTAGAGCCCGGTTATCTCGCTCGAAGAGCCCCAGGCGAGGCCCTTCTCTTGCCAGGAGGTAAGCCGCAGCGGAGCTCCGGATCAAAATTCGGGGGCCGCCGCCCAGTTGGTGTCGCGCGGCTTGGTGATGTAGAACCACCCCGACTGCCACCCCTTCACCATCTCCACGAAGGAGCCTTTGGGCCATGGGACGTTGGGCATCTTGCCCACCATGGCGCCTCCGCACTCTGCTTATTGGCCTCTCACCACCTCCGGTTGTACATTGAAAGTCTTCAGCCATAGGCTGAAGTGAGGCGGGATACGGAGAAAAGCCTCGCGAACGACTATAAATGCTGAGATGTTGAGGATAAAGTTGGGGGCTAGATCATGGATGTCCAGCCCATAGTAAAACATCAGTCCACGGACAAACAGGTGGATAGGGAATCCCAGCCCGCGGACGAAATGTGTGAGAAAGACAACCCTCTCATGGGGCTCTGGGGTAGGTGAGGGAGTCTGGGATTAGGGGTCTCCGGACAGCCGGATTATATCCTTTGGCCGGACTGTTGGACTATGAAGATACAAGATTGAAGACTTCGTCTCGTGTCCGTATGGGACTCTACTTGGCATGGAAGGCAAGCTAGGCAATATGGATATGTATATCTCCTCCTTTGTAACCAACCTTGTGTAACCCTAACCCTCTCCGGTGTCTATATAAACCGGAGGGTTTTAGTCCGTAGGACACAACAACATACAATCATACCATAGGCTAGCTTCTACGGTTTAGCCTCTCCGATCTCGTGGTAGATCAACTCTTGTAATACCCATATCATCAAGAATAAATCAAGCAGGACGTAGGGTTTTACCTCCATCAAGAGGGCCCGAACCTGGGTAAAACATCGTGTCCCCTGCCTCCTGTTACCATCCGCCTTAGACGCACAGTTCGAGACCCCCTACCCGAGATCCGCCGGTTTTGACACCGACATTGGTGCTTTCATTGAGAGTTCCTCTGTGTCGTCGCCATAAGGCTTGATGGCTCCTTCAATCATCGTTAGTGATGCAGTCCAGGGTGAGACTTTTCTCCCCAGACAGATTTTTGTATTCTGTGGCTTCGCACTACGGGCCAACTCGCTTGGCCATCTGGAGCAAACCGAAAGTTACGCCCCTGGCCACCAGGTCAGGTTTGGAAGCATAAACTACACGGCCATATCCGCAGAGACTTGATCTTCGACGGATTCGAGCCTCTGCCATGTGCGTCACGCGGTCACGATGAGTATGATTTAGCTCTACCATCAGACAATGTTCAAGTGATCGCACCGGCAGCCGCTTCGACCCTCAATTCGGAGCCAGTTGCGCCGTCCATGGACGAGTGGATAGACCCCGCCATGGAGGCCTTACCCTTAGCGGCGATCGAGCCGAACATCGACCTTACCCTTCACGAGAGCCATGTTGCCAAACTGCCGGATCCTTCCCCGGCCACGGAATCCAAACCACCTGCGCCCGTTCCTATCAAATCCGACTGGGCGCCAATCATGGAGTTCACCTCCGCGGATATCTTTCAGCACTCGCCCTTCGGGGACGTACTGAATTCATTAAAGTCTCTCTCCTTGTCAGGAGAGTCCTGGCCGAACTATGTCCGGCAGGATTGGGATGTGGATGACGAAGAAATTCGCCGCCCACCCACCACCCACTTAGTAGCCACTGTCGATGACTTAACCGACATGCTCGACTTTGACTCCGAAGAAATCGACGGTATGGACGACGATGCAGGAGGCGAACAGGAACCACTGCCCACAGGGCACTGGACGCCCACTTTATCACATGACGTATACATGGTGAACACACCAAAAGAAGACGATGACGAGGAACGGAAGGACGCAACAGAGGGTTGTCCCCTCGAGAAGCAGTCAAAGCGGCGGTGTAAGCGCCGCCCCAAATCCCGCCTCGGCAGAAACAACGATCATATAGACCCAGCCTTAGAGCAGGGTGAACAATCGCCGGACCACGGCAACACGGAGAATCAAACCGAACAACCTGACTCTGTGAAAGATAATAGTCCGGACGGCATCACACCGGACGGACACCCGGAGCAACAGAATGCTCGTCAAAGGCTTGTTGCCACCGCGAGGAGTCTAAAAAAGCAGAAGCAAAGGCTCAAGGCTGCGCAAGACACACTCAGAATCAGATGGAGTAAAGTACTCAACACAGCAGCGAAGTACGGCGATAATCGCCCCACCAAGAGCTACCTGAAGCGGAAGTTGCTACCTGAATTCGATGAGGAGGCCTTAGATCCCCGGCAACCAAAAATTAAAACGTCCATCTGGCCGGATAGACGACCTCACTGCCAACATAGAGCGGCAAACAACGCCGCACATAAGCCAATACGCGATCCACGCGAGGGCTCGCATCAAAAGACGGCGCAACCAGATCCATCTATGGACCACGTAAGCGCGCTCCAGCATACGATGCAACTCAACAAACATCCGAACATCACGGTACACCCAGATACATGGGTGCCGCGCACCCCCTATGTTTCACCGACAAGGTGCTGGACCACGAATTCCCAGAGGGTTTCAAACCCATAAACATAGAGGCATACGACGGAACAACAGACCCTGGGGTCTGGATTGAGGACTATATCCTCCATATCCATATGGCTCGAGGAGATGATCTCCATGTCATTAAGTACTTACCCCTCAAGCTCAAAGGGCCAGCTCGACACTGGCTCAAAAGCCTCCCCGAAAGCTCCATTGGAAGCTGGGAAGAGCTTGAAGACGCTTTTCGGGCAAATTTTCAAGGGACTTATGTCCGACCTCCGGATGCGGACGATTTAAGTCATGTAACTCAATAGCCCGGAGAGTCAGCCCGAAAGCTTGGGAATAGGTTTCTTACTAAAAAGAACCAAATAGTCGACTGTCCGCACGCGGAAGCCTTGGCATCTTTTAAACACAGCATCCGAGACGAATGGCTTGCCAGACACCTCGGCCAAGAAAAGCCGAGAACCATGGCAGCATTAACAAGCCTCATGACCCGCTTTTGCGCGGGCGAGGACAGCTGGCTAGCCCGATGCAGCACCAGCGACCCAAGTACATCCGAAGTTAGAGATGGAAACGGGAAATCACGACACAGCAAAAATAATAAGCGTCGGAATAAAGAAGACAACCCGAAGAGCACGGCGGTAAACGCCAGATTCAAAAGCTCTCGGCCAGGTCAGCAAAAGCCGCCCTCTAAAGGCGCCAGAGATGAACTGTCCAGCCTAAACAAAATTCTGGACCAAATATGTCAGATCCATAGCAACCCCGATAAACCTGCAAATCATACCCATAGAGAATGTTGGGTCTTCAAGCAGTCCGGCAAGCTCAACACCGTACACAAGGGGGGGGGATACACCAAGCGAAGACGAGGATGAGTCTCTCAAGCAAGACACTGGGGAACAAAAGAAATTTCCACCAGAAGTCAAAACAGTACACGTGTTACATGTGATCAAGGGGAGAAACAAAGCGGCACTCCCAGAGAAATATGCCCAAGGGCCTATCACCGCGGAGTCCTGCCACTGGCCATCCCAACCGATCACTTTCGACCACCGGGATTACTCAGCAAGTATCCGGCGTGAAGGATGGGCTGCCTTGGTATTAGATCCAATAATTGACGGATACCACTTCACACGAGTCCTGATGGACGGTGGCAGCAGTCTAAACCCGATATATCAGGATACAATCCGCAAAATGGGGATAGTCCCAACGAAAATTTTCCACAGCAATACTACCTTTAAAGGAGTAACGCCAGGCCCAAGGGCTCATTGCACGGGCTCCCTGCTACTAGAGGTTATATTCGGCTTCCCCTATAACTTCCGTAGCAAAAATTTAACCTTCCACATTGCTCCGTTCCAAAGTGGCTATCAAGCCCTACTTGGACGCGAAGCTTTTGCTCGCTTTAATGTAATACTGCATTACACTTCCCTCACGCTTAAGATGCCCAGTCCACGTGGCATCATTACAGTAAATGGAAATATTGAGTGATCCCTGCGCATCGAAGAGAGTGCGGCTGCCTTGGCAGCCGCACACTAAAACGGCCTCACCAACTAAAGCATTCGATAGGTCGTCAAGACTACGGACACGGTTAGATGAGTCCGACGCAGCTATATAGGTTTGATGGCCACACCCCTATTACAAATACAAGGGGCTCAACGCGCGCAGACAAGTGGCAATTTTTACTCATCTTGAATTGTACATGGTTTCTTTAATATAACCTACCTTTTTGCACGACAACTTTTCACCTAAGTTCCTCTATTTTACAGATGACCATCGTGCTACACCCGTCCAGGATACGGCACAACGGAGACACAGGAGCAGACATGTAGCAGGGACCCGTTCCAAGGATTCTTTTTAGATTAAGACCCTGCGTAAACCTTTCTTACTGTCTCTTGTTGATACACATCCCTCGGATTCTCAGTACTATTGAGAAGGATGCTGACGTCTTGGCATGTGGCCATGTCAGAATAATGCACGTACTTGGACACCAGGGGCTTCTTACAAAGGGCACTGTTTAGGCCCGGTTTATACCATAAAAGACCGAATACCTTAGGGAGTGTTCGGCGTTGCGAGTTCGGCCTTATATGCATCAGCTCCGAATCATGTCTTTGGTCAAATGTTGGGTTTGCCCGGCTCCTGTGTTTTGCTGCGTTACGTTCCGCTCTATCGGCTAAGGCGGCACCAGGAGAACTACTGCAATTGTGCCCTGGTTCATCTGGACGAGCACCTCAGTAGAGAAAGCCGAAAACTGACTGTCATGATATAGCGTGAGACTGGTCAACCACTCGATGACCCATCGGAATGTTAGAATTCCTCCGCCTTAACGAAGGGCCGTTTCCCGGCCAGGCTTGTATGCACCCTGAATTCGGGAGAGTGCGGAGCCACCGGCCCCACCGTCAAACTCCTATGCCTAAGTGAACGTGTTAAAGCATTATAGTCCGGTTGCCTCGTTCGCTGCGCTATCACCTCCTTATTAGGACCAAGACGTTGGATTAAGTGTGAACACGCGTCTTCTACGAACACCCCTGCATTATATGCGTGGGGGCTGAAGCCGACGACTGCAATCTTTGAGGTTATATACATATATACATAAATGGCCGCACAGGAGGCATCATATTACTTTCAGGCAAAAGTATAAATACAGCCTTAATAAATTTGATAAACATTGTTTTTACAATGGGAATACATATCACTCAAACATAATATTCTTTGAGCACTGGGCCTCTATCAAACGAGCACCCTCAAGAACTTCTTCAAAATAGTGCTCGGCAGCCACTCGGCCTATGGCCGAACCCTGCGTCGCAATAGTGGTAGCATCCATCTCCGCCCAGTATGCTTTGACACCGCCAAGGGCCATCCGCGAGCCTTCTATGCATGCCGACCTCTTCATCACATTGATGTGCGAAACCGCACCAAGGAACTGCTGCACTAAGATGAAATAGCTGTTCGGCTTCGGCTTTTCCGGCCACAGATGATCTACGACGGACCTCATGGCGAGTCCGGAAAATCTATTGAGTTCGGCCCATTCGGCAAGCTCATCAGTTAGTGGAAGCGGACGCTCTCGAACGTTAAACTGCGACCAGAATAGCTTGTCCACTTCACGATCTGTTTGATCTCGGAAGTATTCAGCCGCATCGACAGCACTCGCCGTCTAATCCAGATATGCGTCTGCCGAACTCCACAGCCGATCCAGAGGGGCATACCACGGATCTCTGAACTTCCTCCGCAGCAAAAAGGGCTTCCCAGCCATAATATCACCAGCTTCACGCAGCTCTTCTTTCTTTGCCCTCATGGCAGAGCGGGTGTCTTTGGCCGCCATCGTGGCCTTTTCGAGGTCTGTCGCCTTTGCTCGGTTTTCTTCTTCAAGGAACCGGCAACGGTCGGCAGTGTCTTTTAACTTTACAGCCATCTTGGCCATCTTTTTTTGCTCTCGCAATGCGCGGCCTTCTCGGCTCTTAACTCTTTGGCCGCCTTTCAAGCGGCCGCATTACTAATCCTTGTTTGTTTGTTGGCTCAGGCAAGTTCCGTCTGAAGGGTCTCCACGGCAGCAGCTCCATCTGCAGTCACAACATATTAAAGATACTGGCATCACGCTACTCTTACTATGTCACATTTACCGGAAAAACATTGCTTACCCTGTGCCTCGTCAAGCCGCTTGTTAACAAGCTCCATGTCGGCATCTGCCGCATCCAGTTGCCACTTTAGTTCGGCAAACTCATTAGTCCGGCCAGCCACCGGAGCTTCCATCACCTGCACATAAAGCGGTATGGTTATTACCTGGGACTACGATCCTCTGTTTGCCGCCGTTCTCGGCGACAACCAGAGTCTCAGGGGCTACTATCTACACAGGGCACACCTAAAAATGTGCGGTACCATCACAAATGTACATCATTTTACGTGCCTCAAAGCCCATCAGTAGACTCATAAAGGCGTCATGCAACCCGCTTTTGGCGGATGAAATCCTTTCCATCAACATACCCATCAATGTACGGTGTTCTTCCGAGATGGTCGCCCGCCTTAGCAGATCCCTCAGTGCGTCCGACCGCATACTAGACGGCGCCGGACTCTTTTGTTTGCTCTCTTCAAGAGCCGGATGCTGGGGACTTCGGGTGACTATAGGATTATCTTCTGGCCTCACCAGATCTGGAGAGGCCCTCTGTGACAACACTTCAAGGTTGCCCGCTTCTTGAGCAGGGGAGTCCCGGGGAGGCGTTTCGCTCTCCATCATCTCCGGAAGAAGGTCCACTGAAGACGAGCTCCCTTGAGAAGGGCTAAGATCCGAACTGCGAGATAAACGCTTCGATTATTTTCCTCGGAAGTAAGGTAGAATATCTTTACTATAAAGTATTTTTTGATCACTTACGGCTCGTTAGAGGGCTGATCCCCGCGCGGACTTTGTGCGGCAAAAGCACCGTCCGAGGCAGGACCCTCTGGTGGAGACTTTTTCTCCCGTTTGGAAGCCTTGGTCTCCGGATCTTCAGAGGCAGTCCTCTTCCTTCCCCGAAGCGAGAGAAGGTTAGATTCTTCCCCTCAATTATCCTCCTTCACGAAGGCGCTCATTCCCTCGGTTGGAATTGGTAGTGATGGGGACCCGCTTTCGACCTCATTATTCCCCCCTTTATCTTCCTTTGAGGGCTCCAGGCAAGGTGCTAGCTTGAGCATCTTTTCCAGTATTGGATTCTCCAAACCCTTAGGAAGGGGGGCCGAACACCGAATCGTCTTCGCCTTTGTTAGCCAGCCCTGGTCAAAGACCGATTTCTCAGAATGACGTCATGGTAAATGAAAGACGGTGTGTTCGGCTAGAGGATTACTTACTTGGTCGGCGGTACGGTTGCTGCTCAGGCCCACGTCCTCGGTAGTATCTGGACACTCTATTTGGGGTCCGAAGAATGATTTGTACATCTCCTCATGTGTCAGGCCGAGGACATTCTGAATAATGTGCGGCCCTTCTGGGTTGAACTCCCACATGCGGAGGGGCCGGTGTTTGCAAGGCTGGACTCGACGAACCAGCATGACTTGCACCACCGTAACCAGACTGAAATCTCCGTCGAAGAGATCTTGAATGTGGCTTTGCAGTATAGGCACGTCCTTGGCTGGACCCCAGCTCAGCCCTCTGCTAATCCATGACATCAGTTATGGTGGAGGGCCCGAGCGGAAAGCAGGGACAGCCAACCACTTGGCACTTCTAGGAGCTGTGATGTAAAACCACTCCCGCTGCCATAATCCGGACACCTCTGGAAAGGAACCCTTTGGCCATGGAGCTCCAGCGATTTTACTTATTAATGCGCCTCTACACGCTACGTGCTGCCCCTCAACCATCTTCGGCTTCACGTTGAAGGTCTTGAGCCACAGGCCGAAGTGAGGGGTAATGCGGAGGAAGGCCTCACATACGACAATAAATGCTGAGATGTGGAGAAAGGATTCCGGGGCTAGATCGTGGAAATCTAGCCCGTAATAGAACATCAAACCTCTAACAAAGGGATCCAGGGTGAGGCCTAGGCCTCGAAGGAAGTGGGAGATGAACACAACGTTCTCGTTGGGTTCGGGAGTAGGGACGACCTGCCCTCGGGCAGGTAGCCGATGCGAAACCTCGGCGGTCAGGTATCTGGCCTCCCTCATCTTCTTGATATCCTCTTCCGTAATGGAGGAGGGCATCCACCGGCCTTGAAGGCTAGATCCGGACATGATTGAAGGTCTGAAGCACCTGACCTGGGCTTTGGGTGTTAGAACTCGAGGCGGGGGAAGGATTCGATTGAGCAAGGGAGGGAAAAAAGTAAAAGCCTTGTCCATTTATAAAGAGGGTGAATATCAAGCGTCCTCCTAGTGGCCGTTTGGGACTTGCCTAAAATCTAGGAGTCCTAGGCATGGTTGGGTTACCCACAACCGTATTGATGAGAATCCCGTAATTAGGGGAACACGATCTCTGCTTTGACAAGACGTGTCAAGAAACCGCCTCGCGTTATGTGTGGAGCTGGTTGAAGAAAAACAGTTCAAACAATCACCGAGCCATGGCCTGACGTCATGTTGCCAAAGCGTGTCAGCAGATTAAGATTTGTGGAAATATTATTCTCTCTACGGTGGTATGTGGAATTTATTTTGCAGGGTCGGACACTATCCTGGTATTCAAACTCTTCTGTGATATGTTCGGAGGAGGAAACCGCCTTGCAATGCCGAAGACAACACTGCGCGCCGGACTCATCATCATTGAAGCCTGGTTCAGGGGCTACTGAGGGAGTCCGGGATTAGGGGTCTCCGGACAGCCTGATTATATCCTTTGGCCGGACTGTTGGACTATGAAGATACAAGATTGAAAACTTCGTCTCGTGTCCGGATGGGACTCTAGTTGGCGTGGAAGGCAAGCTAGGCAATACGGATATGTATATCTCCTCCTTTGTAACCGACCTTGTGTAACCCTAACCCTCTCCGGTGTCTATATAAACCGGAGGGTTTTAGTCCATAGGACACAACAACATACAATCATACCATAGGCTAGCTTCTAGGGTTTAGCCTCTCCGATCTCGTGGTAGATCAACTCTTGCAATACCCATATCATCAAGAATAAATCAAGCAGGACGTAGGGTTTTACCTCCATCAAGAGGGCCCGAACCTGGGTAAAACATCGTGTCCCCTGCCTCCTGTTACCATCCGCCTTAGACGCACAGTTCGGGACCCCCTACCCGAGATCCGCCGGTTTTGACACCGACAGTAGGGATGATCTGTCCTTCGGCCGGGAGACAGTGAACGATCTCCTTGGCCAGGTATCCGGCCTCTCGAAGATCCTTGATGTCTTTCTTCTTAACAGAGGAAGCCATCCACTTGCCACTAGATCCGGATCCGGACATGGTTGGAGTGTTTTCTCCGGTGGGGGGAGCTAGGGCTTGGGCGCTGGAGCTAAAGAATGGATGGGCAGAGGAAGGAGAAGGCAGGGGTGAGTGAGGACAAATCCTTATCCCCTTATAAAGGCCGCCAATATCAAACGCCTCCCTACTCGCCTTAAAACTCACCTATTCCCAAGGGTTGTGTAAATGGCATGGTTAGGTTACCCATGCCTGTGTTGATGAGAATCCCGCAATAAGGGGACACGATCTCTGCTTTATACGGGATGGTAGACAAAACGGTTCGATATAGTGACCGGGCAGACGTGATGTCATGTTATAAAAAAGTTGTCAGCAGATTGGATTCATGAAATATTATATTCTCTCTACGGTTGTGTGTGGTGTGAGTTACAGGTCCAGACACATCGGTACATCCGAAGACTGTTTTGGAGTTCGGAAGAAGGAACCCGCCTTGCAATGCTGAAGACAAATTCACGCGCCGGATACCTTGTCATTGAAGCCAGGTTCAGGGGCTACTGAGGGAGTCCTGGACTAAGGGGTCCTCGGGCGTCCGGCTTGTTAGCCATGGGCCGGACTGATGGGTTGTGAAGATATGTAGACCGAAGACTGCACCCATGTCCGGATGGGACTCTCCTTGGCGTGGAAGGCAAGCTTGGTGATCAGATATTTAGATTCCCTTCTTTGTAACTGACCTCGTGTAACCCTAGATCCTCCCGGTGTCTATATAAACCGGAGGACTTAGTCCGGATAGGAGACTCATCATCATAGCCATACAAGCTAGACCTATAGGGTTTAGCCATTACGATCTCGAGGTAGATCAACTCCTGTAGTACTCCTATTGATCAATATCAATCAAACATGACATAGGGTATTACCTCCATAGAGAGGGCCCGAACCTGGGTAGACATCGTGTCCCTTGTCTCCTGTTACCATCGACCTTAGACGCACAGTTCGGGACCCCCTACCTGAGATAATATAGCAATTCTGGGTTGGGCCTCTGGTTAATAGGTTAGTCCCAAAAATAATATAAAAGTGGATAATAAAGCCCAATAATGTCCAAAACAGTAGATAATATAGCATGGAGCATTCAAAAATTATAGATACGTTGGAGACATATCACACGCCCTACCCTGAGTCGAAGCTGTAAAGCGCTCGACGTGCATAGAGGGTGCGCGGATGGCCTTTGCCCGTGTCAAGATGCACTGGGCGAAGATGAAGGCCACCATCGTGGAGACCGAGGGCCCACCCGAAGGCTAGGACCACCGCAAGCTGAAGCGATATTTCGACGATGTCCTGGAGGGTGCCCAGATAGTAGAGGGCCAATGCTCAAAGGATATCATGTTCGAGTAGATGTATCCAGGTTGTCCAGACCTTGTTTTCTGAACCAAGGCTTTGTAATATATTTATGCCTTTATCTGAAATTACTTCCCTCCTATGCGGCCGTTTTTAATTCTGAGAGTTTACTAGTCGTCGGCTTCAGCCCCCACGTAGATGCTACAGGGGTGTTCGGAATAGCGCACGACCACACTTGACGCAACGTCTTGGTCTGTAAAGGAGGTGTTTGCGCAGCTGATACGTCTCCAACGTATCTATAATTTATGAAGTATTCATGCTATTATATTATCAACCCTGGATGTTTTATATGCATTTATATGCTATTTTATATGATTTTTGGGACTAACCTATTAACCTAGTGCCAAGTGCCAGTTTCTGTTTTTTCCTGGTTTTTGAATTTTACAGAAAAGGAATACCAAACGGAGTCCAATTGACATGCCAATTTTTGACGATTTTTATGGACCAAAAGAAGACCCCGAAGTAAAAGAGTTGGGCCAGAAGAGTCCCGGGTCATCCACGAGGGTGGGGGGCATGCCCACCCCCCAGGCACGTGGGCCTGCCCCGTGGACGACTCGAGCACCTCCTTGACGTGAGACCGACACCAAAAATTCCTATAAATACAGAAACCTCCAGAAAATAACCTAGATCGGAAGTTCCACCGCTGCAACCCTCTATATCCACGAGAAATCAATCTAGGCCCTCTCTGGCACCCTGCCGGAGGGGGCCATCATCACCGAAGGCTAGGGAGGAGGATCCTGGAGGGGCCATTGAGGGAGTCCTGGACTAAGGGGTCCTCGGGCGTCCGGCCTGTTAGCCATGGGCCGGACTGATGGGCTGTGAAGATACGAAGACCGAAGACTGTACCCGTGTCCAGATGGGACTCTCCTTGGCGTGGAAGGCAAGATTGGCGACCGGATATTTAGATTCCTTTCTTTGTAACCGACCTTGTGTAAGCCTAGATCCTCCCGGTGCTTATATGAACCGGAGGACTTAGTCCGGAGAGGGAGATAATTCATTATCATAGCCATACAAGCTAGACCTCTAGGGTTTAGCCATTACAATCTCGAGGTAGATCAACTCTTGTAATAGTCATATTCATCAATATCAATCAAGCAGGACGTAGGGTATTACCTCCATAGAGAGGCCCGAACTTGGGTAAACATCGTGTCCCTTGTCTCCTGTTATCATCGACCTTAGACGCGCAGTTCGGGACCCCCTACCCGAGATCCGCCAGTTTTGACACCGATAGCCATCATCACCATGAAGGCCAAGGACCAGAGGGAGAACCTCTCCCCATCTAGGGGGAGGCCATGGAGGAGGAAGCACAAGGGGGAGAACCTCTCCTCCTCTCTCTCGGTGGCACCGGAGTGCCATCGGGAGGGGAATCATCGCCGCAGTGATCGTCTTCATCAACATCACCATCATCCTCATATATTTTACGCGGTCCACTCTCCCGAACCCTGCTGTAATCCCTACTTGAACATGGTGCTTTATGCCACCTATTCTGATCCAATGATGTGTTGCCATCCTATGCTGTTTTGAGTAGATATCCTTTGTCTTTGGGTTGATTGTTGATCTAGATTGGTATGAGTTGTATGTTTTACTTTGGTGCTGTCCTATGGTGCCCTCCGTGTCGCACAAGCGTGAGGGATTCCCGCTGTAGGGTGTTGCAATATGTCCATGGCTTCCTTATTGTTCGCATTCCGTGAGTGACTGAAACACAAACACGGGTAAGCAGGACATGGCGTATGGGAATAAAGAGGACTTGATACTTTAATGCTATGGTTGGGTTTTACCTTAATGATATTTAGTAGTTGCGGATGCTTGCTAGAGTTCCAATCATAAGTGCATATGATCCAAGAAGAGAAAATATGTTAGCTTATGCCTCTCCCTCATATGAAATTGCAATGACGACTATCGGTCTTGTTAACAATTGCCTAGGACAATTCCGCACACCGATCCACCATTATTCCACACTCGCTATTTATAATATTTAGTAATATATTCTAAATTTATGATAATAGCACCTACTTTTATATTTTAGCTCTCCGATATCATACAAAGTTATCCACTTCATACCCACTACGTAGTTTTATTTCTCGTTTCTAGTTGGAAGCAAACGTTCGTTGTACGTAGAGTCGTATCAGTGGCAAATGGGGCTTGAGATAATATTGATCTTACCTTTAGCTCCTTGTGGGTTCGACACTCTATACTTATCACTTCCACCTTTGGAAATTGCTATGATGATTCCCTGCACTTGGGGATTATCAGCAGCGAATGAGGCAATCAGACTATGCTGCTTTATCACTTTCACTTAGCCATATGAGTTTGACAATGGGACTAGGTGTCAGTGTCAAAACCGGCGGATCTCGGGTAGGGGGTCCCGAACTGTGCGTCTAAGGTCGATGGAAATAGGAGACAAGGGACACGATGTTTACCCAGGTTCGGGCCCTCTCTATGGAGGTAATACCCTATGTCCTGCTTGATTGATATTGATGAATGGGAGTACTACAAGAGTTGATATACCTCGAGATTGTAATGGCTAAACCCTAGAGGTCTAGCTTGTATGGCTATGATGATGAGTCTCCTATCCGGACTAAGTCCTCTGATTTATATAGACACCGGGAGGATCTAGGGTTACATGAGGTCAGTTACAAAGAATGGAATCTACATATCCGGTCACCAAGCTTGCCTTCCACGCCAAGGAGAGTCCCATCCAGACACGGGTGCAGTCTTCGGTCTTCATATCTTCACAGCCCATCAGTCTGGCCCATGGCTAACAGGCCGGACGCCCAAGGACCCCTTAATCCAGGACTCCCTCAGTAGCCCCGAACCAGGCTTCAATGACGAGCTGTTCGGCGTGCAGATTGTCTTCGGCATTGCAAGGCGGGTTCCTCCTCCGACATCCTCCAAGTAGGGTGTTCGGCTTTCAATTCGACGCTGCACTCCTCGGCTTCTGTGCATTTATGACTTCATCTTCCACGTGTCGGGCGAATGTGGATAGTCAGGGTATTTTTTGCAAATATCACCCTAGCCCTGCAAGAAAGAGTGTCTATTTAAAGAGATTGGATCTTAGATCCTTTCAGCATCACGCGGAGAAAATCCTCAGGCACTGCCAGGCCAAACCATTCCAACATGGCCAACATTCCCAGCTCCTCTTCCCGTTCCAACCTAGAGAGGGGCGAGTGGGAGAGGTGCTTTGTGCCCCACAGTGAATTAGTGAAGCTACAAACGCAAGGATTTCTTCCTCCTGCAGATCAGGTCCCTATTCGAGCAGGATTGGCCTCCTTCAACGCAAAAACCCAGGCGGAGGATTTACCCAATCCGTCTGCGGGAGAACGAGTGTGCTTCGTCCCCTATCTGCTGAGGGGCGTGGGGTTCCCAATTCACCCATTTCTTCGAGGGCTTCTGGAGTACTACGGCCTCCAGCTACATAATTTTACACCGGCCTCCGTTCTGCACATCGCGGGCTATGCCGCTTTATGTGAACTATTCCTGGGTTGCGAGGCCCATTTCGATTTGTGGAGAAGACTGTTCTACCTCGTCCCTCACAATCAAGGTGGGTCAATTTTCAAAGTGGGAGGAGCCGAAGTGTGGCGCATCGTCGGGACCGGATACCTGTCCGGCACGCCGAAGAAAGCTCCTGAAGAGTGGCCGTCCGAATGGTTCTACATCGACGATGTCGCTCTACCCGACCCTGTCCGCGTGGGCCTCCCCGAGTTTTCAAACGCTCCGCTGAAGAAACGCCATAGATGGCGTCCTCGGAGCCTCGAGGAAGAGGATAACGCAGAGATCAGCCTGCTGCTGGGCAAGATTAAGATGCTTGCCCAGTCCACATTGTCAGTATCTGAGGTGATGGCGATTTCGATAACGCGGGGGGTCCAGCCACTTCAGTACAGAGGGCTGCCCATGTGGCAGTATAACAGAGAAGACGATGCCTCACGCTATGGCCGAAAAGGCCCAAAGACTCCTGCTGCCCTAGCCAAAATACTGGCCGAGCTGTATAAAGGGGAGAAGGAGGAGTTCACCCGTCTCCAAATCTGAGACGGGTTTTCCATGTATAATCCTCCCAGCTGGGTAAGGTTCAGCTCCACTATTTTATTCATGTCCCTGAATCATTCTTGACAGGCAGCGTCTTATCTTACTCATAACAGGAATGGCGAAAGGCTGTCGAGGGGATCCATGACCCTACCCTCAGCCGGAGAATCGCAACCGGGATCTTGACCCCGGATATGAGGAAGATCCGGACATATTTGTGTAGCTTGAGGATGGAGTATTTTATCAAATGAGCTACGACGGTACATATGTACCCATTATCACCGATTACCCCGGCCTCCTTCCTGCTTCACGCGTAAGTAATCTGAAGACACCTTATCCAAAAGAGTTTTCTCATTCCTCCTTACCCACCACACTGTCCTATGCTTAGAAGGGGAAGCATTCGGCACGCTGCTGCCCCGGGAGCGTCTCCGAAGAGAGCATCCCCCATAACAGGCAAGCCTTCCAAGAGGAATGCAAAGATAGATACGGCCGAGCCTTCATCAAAGAGGTATGAATTTGCAAGTATGCACCTTGGCAGTCACATCCAACCGTAACCTTTCCGCTTACCCTTTATCAGGAAAAAGGTGAGCCGAACTATATCCGGGGGTCCGTCCGGTCATACTTTCCGCAACCAGGATTCAAATCCTGCCATGAAGACGGGGGCTGAAGCGGGGGCGACGCTGGACTGTCCTCTGGCGGAGGATTCAGATGATGTATCCTTCACCAACTCGGAAGTGGAGAGCGCCATGAATCATCGGCGCCGCAGGGCCATTTTACAAGACCCTGGCTTTTCAGAAGAGTCATTTAACGCCTTCAACTCAGCTGATGCGTATATCTGAGCTGCTCGAGATGGGCTTAACAGAGCCACAAAACAACATTTAAAAGATGTGCAGGTAAGTTTGTTTTGTCTGACTATGATAACCATATACTAGTAGCCCCCGAGACTTAAAGTAGTTGAAACAACTGATTTAAGGATCAATGTACAACCAGGTGCTTACGGAGAAGAACACCATGTTAACTCAGGAACTACAAACGTGTCAGCGCCAGCTGTCTGTTGCCAATGCCAAATTGGAGAAATCCAAGAAGGCATCCCCAAGTAATGTTTCCCTCCATCGAGAAATCATAATTGTACACTAACAATACTAATCAGGTTGCTTATCGTCGTATTGGATTGTTAGACGAACTACAGGAGCAGCTGGACGCCGCTCGAGGGGAAGAACATGGAGCCAAAAAACTGCTAGCAGTGGGCGAGCGCGTGTTAACAAAAGTCGTTCAGGAGAAAAAGAAGCTCTGGGATTCGAACACCAAACTGGGCGAAGAACTGAAAGACGTGCGAGCTCAGCTAGCTGACTCCGTGAAGGACAACAAAAAACTGTGAGACGGCATATTCAGTATGTGAACGCATTTATCTTATAACAGTTTGGAAGTAACAGTAGCTGATATAGTTGTGATTGCAGGTATGCTAATGGGCCGTCCTGAAGACGAGGTGTCTGGATCATCAAGTGATCTTCTGCAAGAGCTGTCGCAGTTGTACGAGCGAGCTCGGCTGGCAATGCAGAGTGTAGACAAGGCCTTATGGCCATTCAACTCCCCTCCAGAGAGTATGGAGAAGCGTGTAGAGCTGTTCAAGGGAGCACGGCGGCGTATCCGACTGTGGAAATATCGGCCTGCCGGGAGAGTGTGTGAGCAGGCCGAGCCATGATAAAAACACGATATACCAAGCTGGATCCGAATCACATGGCCCGGATCGGACCGGTATGGTCAAATGGGGAAGAAATTCCCGTTAGTTTAGTATATGGCCAAGTAGAGGTGGCTGCTAGATACTCCCAACAGGATTGTAAATTAATTCACCTGAATGGTATAGAGGAGGAAGTTTTTGAGTCCTAGGTGACTATGTACTTTCCTTCTAACTGGATAATAAAAATAATTGTCATGGCCGACCTTTTCTCTTCGACCTCTGGACCCGAAGGTGCGGAGTGTTTCCGAATACCCTTACGGCAGAATATACCGGGGTATGCATGGGAACCAGGCGTAGTGGTCATAGTTGCTTGAACATACAATGTGTATCCGGCTAGTTATGTTATATTACATTATGTAAGAAACATCTTCTAGAGAGAATAGTTCCGTTAAGGGTTCCTTTTCCTGGTGTGCATGCGTTTAATGTGCATGTTCGCACTGTGATTGAAAAAATCATAGAGTAAGTAACTTCTGGGGTTTCACAATGAAGTGAATGCGAAAACATCTTTAATTCGCCGACCGAATATTCCCTTAAGAATGCTAGCTTTCGACTTCACCCAGTCTGAGGTACACATCCGGATGACCCGACATTAACAATCGCAGAGGTGCTCCCTTTATGCCCTAGCCGAATTAACGTTAATGTAGGGCATAAGCACAGGAGCCTGGAAACCCAGCTTGGCCAAAACTTAAGTCATATAGATGCATATAGTGGCGAAGAAAATGTACATATGGAAAAACGCATATGTGGTGAGCTTGATGCTCAAATAATAATAGCAAGCTTCTGTACGAAAAGCCCCCTGGTATAATGAACGTACATATGCAGAGGTGTACGCATCAGGTAAGGACGATCTAGCTCTATTGAAACCGTAAGGCTAAAGAGCAAAATGAAAGAAAAAGATAAAAAATGAAAAGAGAGAAAAAATAATGTTAATAACAGGAGGGAGGAGACGCACACAGTAGTTCGACGCTAGGCATAAAATTGTCGTAGTCTAGCCGCATTCCGGGGGTTCGGCTCCAGGTGATTGTCTGACGCATCACGCAGGTGGTACGCTCCACCGGTGAGAACTTCGTCAATGATGAAGGGACCCTCCCACTTGGGCTTGAGTTTGTCCTTTTTCTTCTCTAGCAGGCGTAGAACGAGTTCACCAACGTTATAAGTATTGGCTCGCACTTCTCTGCTTTGATACCTACGAGCCTGCTATTGATAAAATGCGGAGCGGGCCTTTGCGACGTCGCGCTCCTCCTCCAAGGCATCTAGGCTGTCCTGCTGATCAAGCTCGGCTTCTCTCTCTTCGTACATGCGCACTCGAGGTGAGTCATGAATAATATCGCAGGGTAACACTGCTTCTGCACCGTACACCATGATGAAAGGTGTATATCCAGTAGTGCGGTTGGGCGTGGTCCGCAGCCCCCAGAGTACGGAGTCAAGTTCCTCCACCCAGTGCTTGTGTGATTCTTTCAAAGACCGCACTAGTCTAGGTTTGATGCCGCTCATAATAAGACCGTTAGCCCGTTCGACCTGTCCGTTCGTCTGCGGGTGATAGACTAAGGCATAATCGAGTTTAATACGTAGATTACTACACCAAGCTTTCACCTCATCGGCTGTGAAATTAGAGCCATTATCGGTTATTATGCTGTGTGGGACACCATAACGGTGTACCATGCCGGATATGAAATCTATTACCGGCCCCGCTTCGGCTGTTGTGACTGGTTTGGCCTCTATCCACTTAGTGAATTTATCCATCATGACCAGCAGGTACTTTCTCTTATGGCTTCCTCCTTTGAGGGGTCCGACCATATCGAGTCCCCAGACCGCAAAAGGCCAAGTGATGGGGATTGTTTGTAAGGCATTGGGGGGCATATGGCTTTGGTTGGCGAAGAGTTGGCATCTGATGCAACGTTGGACAAGGTCCTGTGCATCTGCTCGGGCCGTCGGCCAATAAAACCCTGTATAGAAGGCCTTGCTAACAAGGGCCCGAGCTGCGGCGTGGTGACCGCTGAGCCCAGTGTGAATCTCGGCCAAGAGCTTCCGCCCCTCTTCCTCGGAGATACATCTTTGAAGAACTCCGGTAGCGCTTTTCTTATAGAGCTTTCCGTCATGAACCTTGTAGGCCTTCAAACACCGGACAATGCAGCAGGCCTCATTCTGGTCCTCAGGAAGCTCCTTCCTGTTAAGGTAGGCCAGGAAGGGTTTGGTCCATGGGGCAATGACTGCCATGATGAGATGCACCGATGGTGTTATTTCGGTGGTCGAGCCTCCGATGATGTTGGTGTTTTCAGAATTTGGGGTTATGTTCGGATCCGGACTAGTGTTGCCGTTTTCCCCCTGCCACACCACAGATGTCTTAAAAAGCCTTTCCAGAAAGATATTAGGTGGGACGGGGTAGCTCTTAGCGCTGGTACGAGCAAGAACGTCCGTCGCTTGATTACTTTCTTAAGCCACATGATGGAACTCGCCCTCGAACCGGGCCAACATTTTTATGACCGCGTTACAATAAGCTGCCATCTTCGGATCTTTGGTGTCAAAGTCTCCATTTATTTGAGATATTGCGAGGTTTGAGTCCCCACACACTTCTAGGCGTTGTATGCCCATGGAGACAGCCATCCGGAGACCATGCAATAAGGCCTCATATTCGGCCGCGTTATTGGAGTCTGTGTATAGTATTTGGAGCATGTATTGAATGACATCCATAGTAGGGGACGTTAAAATGACACCCGCTCCTAGGCCTGCCAGCATTTTGGAGCCGTCAAAATACATAACCCAATTGGAATATGTGTCGTACTCTTTAGGGAGTTCAGCCTCTGTCCATTCGGCGACGAAGTCAGCTAGTACTTGGGATTTAATAGCTCGACGTGGTTTGTATGTAATATCGAATGGAAGGAGCTTAATGGCCCATTTGGCAATCCGGCCCGTGGCATCACCATTGTTTATAATGTCATTGAGTGGTACTTCGGAAGCCACCATGATCAAACACTCCTAGAAGTAGTGACAGAGCTTTCGGGATGCCATGAAGACCGCGTATGCTATCTTTTGATAATGGGGGTATCGAGATTTGCATGGTGTAAGGACAGTGGATACATAGTATACGGGCTTCTGAAGCGGGAATTTGTGTCTGTCCTGTTCTCGTTCGACGACGAGCACGGCGCTCACCACCTGATGTGTCGCCGATATGTATAACAACATCGGTTCGCTGACGTTTGGCGCGGACAGGATTGGGTTGCTCGCGAGGAGTGTTTTATTTCCTCCAGTACGGCTGTTGCCGCGTCCGTCCACTCGAAGTGATCGGTTCGCCGTAGAAGATGATAGAGTGGCAATGCCTTTTCTCTCAATCTGGAGATAAAGCGGCTTAGAGATGCCACGCAACCCGCGAGCTTTTGGACTTTGTCGGGGATATACCCCGCAGCGTAACCCGGCCAGAAGTATAACCCGGCCGGACTTGGCGCTTCATCATAACCCGCCAGAGGACTGGTGATTCATGGGTCAGGCGGTTCACTGGTCTGACGATTTACGAGCTTGGCGACTCACGAATGACCCCGACGACGGGTCAGATAAAGGACTAGGCCCAAGGCCCAGAAGGCCGGTTCATGTTATGGTGGGCCGGTTTAAGAGGAAAGCATAAGGAGTATTCCCTTACAAAGGAAGCAAAACTAGGACTCCACTTGTAATAGAGTAATCCTAATCCAATTAGGACTAGTCATGTAAACCGCCCCTTCAACATATATAAGGAGGGGCAGGGCTCCCCAAAGAGGGACAAGCAATAAGAAATAATCTCTAGGGTGAGACACAACAAAGGGGAGCCGAGTTATGCGGCGTCTCCCTCATGAGCATAATGAGATCTAGCCACAAACAATATGTAGGGTTATTACCAGATGATGTTTCCTGGGGCCTGAAGCTGTCTAAACCCTTGTCTTGTGTTGCGTCTCTCGATTCCGATCAACCCCTCTCAACCTACTATATAGATGCGTTGGCCTTACGACTAAGTCCTCACACTAGGACACCTGCCGTGACAATTCCACGACAGTTGGCGCCCACCGTAAGGCTCGCGCACAGTGGTGTTGAGGTCTTGGAAGGATCTCTCCCAAAGATCAAGAAGTTCAACAATTTTTTAGACGAAGAAGAACCGGTTTGAAAGGATCTACATCGTCTTCATGGCAAGCAGTCGGAACGACGTATAAGATTTTGGTTGAAGAAAAATTAGGGTCGCATGATGCGCGTCGCTGTAATCAGACAATCCGTCGAAACGGGATCAGTTTTCTGTGTATCATCAAGACGGACAGAAGGTCTCCGCTGCAATACCTCATACGCGGCCGCCGAGTCGCTTCAGGACAGATTATTGTTTTTTATTCTCTAAAAGGAAACTACGCGTGAGACAAATCGCATCAAGGGCGGCTGACGTGAGTAAAAGTAATCAAGTATTGAAACCGCTCGTGATGGCGACAAAAAGACCAAAGTAACAGCTTTCGACCTGGGTTGACATGGGATTACTTAATCTCTGCCTCCGCCTCCGCCTCCGCTTCTGCAGTGAGCTGGGTCGCCGGCGGCCGACCAACTCCGCCTCTGGCCCGCGTGCCTCTGTCCCGGCCTCCGGCTCACGCGCCTCTGCGCCACATTGACCGCACTCCTCTGCCTCGCTGCTGTGCCTGCACGACCCCGAGCGAGAACCGCCGGGTTCTCCCGCACCGCGCGTGACCTCTGCTCCGGGTTGCTCTGTGAGTCGTCGCCACCGGTTCGTCTCTGAGCCGCCATATCCTCTGCCGCGGCCTCACCTTGGGTCGGGGTTCGTCGCTGTGGGCTGCCTCAACCCCCGAATCGGCCTCCGCTGCGGCGCGTCGGGCCGGCCCTCACGGCTGCGCGCTGAATCGCCCACTGTGTCTTCCTGTGCATTGTGACGGCCACAACCCGGACTCCTCAGCTGCAGCCACGCCCGGATTCGCCTTGCCTAACCCGCTGACAAGCCACTACGGGTTCTCCAACCACCGCGGGCCTTTGTATCAGCAGCCGCGTCGAGCCGCCGAGTCACCGGCGCTGCACCGCTGCAGCCTCGCCCGACCCCCTGAGCTGCCCGTGGATGGTGTCTCTTTAACCCGCCGCCCGTTCTGCTGTGTCTAACGAGGACCTCAACCGCCAGCCGCCGTCGTGCACTCTGGGCTGCCTCGGCCTCCACTGCGGCTCCGGCCGCCGGCGAACCGCCCTGGCCTTTTTACTTCTACTCGCCGGGCGTGCGCCCCCCGCCATGGCCTTGAATCGCCTCCACCGAGTTACTGCCTTGCGCCGCCTTCTGCCGTGGGCCGCCCTCGTCGAACGCCTGTGCTTCCATGAGCCGCCCCGCTGAACGTCTCGCCTAAGTTGCCACCTCCGCCGTCATAGCTCAAGCCGCCGCCCGCAGCTCGGCCTTGAATCGCTTGGCCTCGCCTTGATCTGGACCAAGAGTTCCTCATGACAAAGTGCAAATTACTCAAGGAAAAGTTGAACAACATTGCTAATTTACCAGTGTTTCCTTCTGCGTATTACGAAAAGCAGCAGGTTGAGGACTACCAGCAGTTCTTCCCGTTACTACGCCGAATCCCTTGAAACTCTTGTCTCTTAGAAAGAAACTGGATGATGTACAAAGGAACAATGGGTTGACGCTTTGTATGTTTATTGAAGGATTTTTCCCTCAGCGCATCAAACGGTGTCCTGAATACTACTTCCATCCTGAACAATGCAAGCTTGATGGCTTGGTCGACTACCAGTGGCTAGTACTCTGTGATGGTCCAATTTACAGAGATTGGGATGAGTACCGCCAGGCTTACCATACCTACCAGGGAGGTCTAGAATATGTTGAGTTCCGTGAGGAGGTATCAGCAAAATTTAAGTGGATTGAAGATGAAGCAGCACTCTTTGAAGATCAGCAAATGAGAAATGAGCTAGTGTTTTCTCCAATCATCTGACGATTGCACTGCACTTTCGTAGTATCCCTGGACGTTCAATTATGTCTAGGCATCAGAGAACATATGAATGGCCTTCGGTTTTATCCTTACGGGAAGGGCTTGGCCGATTTATACCTTGACTTATGGAAACGGATGGCTAAGAATTCAGTGGATTTCGGCGAGGCTTTGAGGCAATTGTATCAAGCCTCTGCTTGCAAGGCTTTCATCAGATGTGAGCCCGAATATAACTATGATACATATGTGAGTGGCACTAATGAGAAGATTCCGGAAGATGAGGTTCATCCTTTGATCATGGAGCTGTTATCAGTCCAGCCACTCACAATGGCAAACTCAACCAGCGTTGTTGCCGGTTCATTATACCTACCGGCTCATCTTTATGGTCGCCTCGTTTTTACGATTGGCTTGACATCCCTGGTGCCATCCGCCTTATCCATTTTTCGATATATATTCATTTTAAGAGCAATTACTCTGACTCGCGATGTTTTTTATGCAGGGTCATTATCCACTGCCACAACAATAGTTATGCTACTCATGTAAAACTCACGTCAATATTATCATG
>NC_053024.1:664977586-665136503 GCF_003073215.2 Triticum urartu | reverse complement strand
AGTAAAATAGTTTATAATCCATAGACAAGTTGGAATACAGTAGGTTTAACACCAATATAAATAAAGAATGAGTTCATTACAGTACCTTGAAGTGGTTTTTTGTTTTCTTTCTCTAACGGAGCTCACGAGATTTCTATTGAGTTTTGTGTTGTGAAGTTTTCAAGTTTTGGGTGAATTCTTTTGATGGATTGTGGAACACGGAGTGGTAATAGCCTCACTATAGGGCGAATTCGAGCTCGGTACCCGGGGATCCTCTAGAGTCGACCTGCAGGCATGCAAGCTTGGGGATGCCCCGGAAGGCATCCCCTCTTTCGTCTACTTCCATCGGTAATTTACTTGGAGCTATATTTTTATTCACCAACATGATATCACTACAAAAAAATACAATTACGTGATGATACGTGTTTGTCACAGTAGGTCGCTTTTTTTTCATGAATGTACATCCATGAAAAATTTATGACAGAATCAAGATAGTCATACCTGTGCTGTCGTAGAAGTGTTCCATGACATTGCCAAAATTACCATCACGGAAGTGTCCACTTCCATGACGATAGATCGCGCGTCACAGAAGTGCTTTCGTCAAGGGTGACCAACACGTGGCATCCACCGTAACGGAACACCGTTAAGCTATCGGGTCGGATTTTGGATCCGATAACCCGTTAACAGCCACGACCAATGCCGATTTTCCACGTGTAAAATTCTCATTGGCTGACGGATCCAACGGGCGAGATGGGCCTATGATATGTTGACACGTGGACCGGCCCAAAAGTGGCCCACAAAGATTAAATGGGCCGGCCCAACCGAAGGCCCATAAGATTTAGCGGACCATAATGGGCCGGCCCAGCTAAAGGCCCACAAAATTTAGCGGACCATAATGGGCCAGCCCAACTAAAGGCCCACACGATTTTGCAGACCATAATGGGCCGGCCCAGCTAAAGGCCCACAAGATTTTGCGGACCATAATGGGTCGGGCAAGCTAAAGGCCCACAAGATTCTGCCGACCATAATGGGCCGGCCCAGCTAAAGGCCCAACATTCTCTGTCAAATCGGCCCGTCAACGGCCTGTCCTAAACTTGTCATCAACGCGGCCCATGGTCACTTCTGGCCCGTTAATAGTCCGCTAAGTAATTGGGCCAAATTACGGCCCGGTGTATTTCCGGCCTGTTAAAGGTCCGGCTTCACTTGGGCCCATTTACAGGCCATCAAAACTTTCGGCCCATAAACGACCGTGAAGGATTTGGGTCATATTCGGCCATGTTTAACATTCGGCCTGTTAGAGGCCCACTATAGCTTTGGGCCACTTTTGGCCTGTTGTCATTTTCGGCCTGTTAAAGCCGGACGTAAACCATGGGCCATATGTGGCCCAATGTCATTTCGGGCCCATTAACGGCCCATATAGAAATGACGATAATCTAGCCGGACCGAAGTTCCGGCCTGTTAAAGGCCCATGTATTAGGTCGGCGCATTTACGGCCCGTCCGAATTTCGGCCTGTTAAAGTCCAGTGGGTTATTTGGTACAATCAGGGCCCAATCTCACTTTCGGTCTATTAAAGGCCCATGTATTTTATGGGCTCGATATATTTACACCTGTAAATGGCCTATTTTTACTGAGGGCCCAGATTATGTTTAGGCCTGTTAAAGGCCCACTATGGGCACAGGCCTACCAGAAAAGTATGAAAGCTTATGCTGATTTAGGCCCAGATATTTTTAGTGGGCTACATGCCAATTTCAGCTCATAATAGTTTTTAGCCCAATTGGAATGGGCCCGACGAATGTTGGCTTGTTGGGCTCCTAGGAAGCTTTCGGCCGATTACATTACTAAGATAAACCTACACTATACAAAAATAGCGTCGTAATTACTGCAGCCTGAGGCAGCATCATAAATGTATCACAACAAAATAAATTCCAACCATACACCAAAAGGCCTGTTGGCATAAAGTTTATAGTCCTTCCAGATAAAAGCACCATCAGATGTATAGAAGCACAGATCATTTGACCCGAGTACTAATGTTTCAGGCTGTAGAATCTGATGGAGCAGCACGATCTCCACCTTTTTTCCGCCATTGCTCTTGAACAACGAAGCGAATGTCTGATAGTCTGGTTTCAAAACCATTCATATCTTGACGACATTTCTCAACCACTATTCTTGTTTCCGAAACAACGTCCATTAGGGATTGGACTTGTGTCTGGAGCACAGATATATCACTCTGTCTAGCAGGAAGATTTTGTTCAGTAGGCGATTTGGACGAGGTTACCTTGACAACCAACCCAGAATTACGCAGGATGGTGCTTTTTGCACCGTTAGCGGAGAGATACTGACACACTACAGCAAGAGGTGACATTGTGCCTGTAGTAGCCTCGTCACCTTCAGGTGGTTGTGGCTGTTCAATCATTTGTTCCATAGCTTCCTGAAAGTTTGAACTTGTAGATTAGTGTATCAGATAAGTTACTAATGAGACAAAAACAAACAAAGTAGGTTAAACATTTATACATAACTTATTTTGGTGAACTACTGTAATACATTAGCATGTATTGTAGTGCCAACTACATAATAAAATCACTTTCAGAACATATGTCCATGTAGCATGCCTACTGTATTGTCTATTTCCTCACATTCATTGACATCTAAGGATAAAGAGACATGGTTTAAAGTAGGATGAACACAGTATGACATCATTCATATCATGGGCAAACAGATATAAAACAAACATGCTATTTTATCATTGTGTGCGCACGTGAACATAACAACTAGATTACAGATCAAGACCAAAAGAATATGCTTCATCTCTTTTAAACCATGTAAGGTGAAATGATACGTTAGGACAACTGTGAATAAAAGTGAACAGAGTAACTGACATTGGCTGCAAACCAAGTAGTTAAATGAACACATCACAGTACCAATCAGTTCAAGGCAGGAGGAGTAAGGACTTACAATAGCAGCTTGAACCAGTGTGCTCATGCCCTTCATCTTGCTAGTGTGGCAATCCTTGAAGATTTGCACTACATTCGGTTCAGGTTCTTTTTGGTCCGCACAGGATTTCCTCTGTATTTGGAACAAGTCAATATAGATACGATAATATGGCACAAAAAAAGAAGGAAGTAGCAGCTATTTACAAGAGCCTCGCAGTGTGCAATATAGCTACGAGATCCTGTGGTCTGTTGGAATTTCACTTTAGAACGGTTGGTTTTGTTCTTCAAACAGTTAGCCTAGAAGAAGATACACTTGTAAGGCACATAAATAAATACAAGTTCAATATGTGGTCTGATCAAATACATATAGCCTACCTGATACTTTGGATCAGACCGGTGTTTAACAAGGGCTGTCCAGTCTTCATCTGTAATATATTCCACTGGAGATGTTTGGGCGATTTCATTGTTAGCCTTGCCTTCAAAGTGAGATTTTCTAAGGTGGTACCGATACTGTCGCAGAGCAGACTGAAAAACATGAGTGCATGCTTGTCTAGTTGCATCATCTTTCGGATCCAACTTGAACCTCATCTGTTGAAAAAAGAATGTGAGTCTTATTAGGAGGAAGCTAGAAAGTATGGGACAGAGCAAGACAATATTACTAATTGCGATGAATAACATTACTTATGGATAAATGGTCAAGGAAGGTGTGAAACTGGGTATTGTCTTTCTCATTCCTGTACTGGATCCACGTTGGGAGGATACGTGCATGACACCTAACGGCAACGGCTGCCTCTGATACTAACTTGGCTGACTCTGTAGCATCATGTGGCCTTTTTAAACCTGCCTCAAAATGGATCTCCATTCTTCCTCCTTTAGATTTTGTTAATCTGTCAAGCATTATCCCTCATGTCTGTTTCCGCTTGCGTCGTGGTGCTAGTTCAACAACGAATATGGAAAGTGTTAGTGTACATCAAACCGTGAGAGTACATATAAAGGAGCATGCAACTGCAACTTGACTCGGTCAGGTACCATCTTGGTGTTGATGCTCATGAGGTTCATCTAATCTTGCCAAGTCCTGTTGTGTCAGCAGTGCTTCGGAAGTAGTGTTAGGTGTGAAGGCAGCTTGGGAACTGGCCAGTTCCGGAGCAAACGAACGAGTAACTGGTTGAGATGCTGGTACAGTTGAAGCGGATGCTGCAGCTGGTGGAGCAGGTGATATTGTGTTTGTAGATTTAGCCGGTGGACTTGGACCTTCTACTGCACTATAAGTACCAGCAGAATCTCGACGGCAGAACCTTTTCCGTTTCACCGGACGAGTAACATCACTCCCTACTATATTATTTTCCTTGCTCTTTTTTGACTTTGCCATGTCAAGCTGTACCCACAACACAAAAGAATAAAATCACTCTTCAGAACTCATTGATGCATGATACAGGCGAGCAATACTATGATGTAAGACAACCGTATGAGGATGGAATATGTAAGAAAAACAGGACAACATGACATATTCATAGCTACGATGTGCAAACTAAGCAGAAGGATTTTCAAGAAAATAGAAGTAATGCAAGCTAGACACCATATGAAAGATGCAACCAATATTACTCTGCCAAGTTAAAAGTGTCTTGTCATAAGTGGTAATTCGAAAAATTAGAAGCAGTACAACGTAGAAATCAATGCAAGATGCAACCACTATCAAACTGCCATGTTAAAAGCGTCCAATCATGAGTGACTGATGCGGGATACACAACAACAGTACTTTGATGTAAGAACATGGTATTATAGATAGATGAAGTGTATTCTAGACACAGAAAGCCATGTCATATGCACATGTATAACGTATAAACTCAGCAGGTGCAATTTAATCAAAATAGAAGAAATACAGGCTAGACAACATATGCAACATGAAACCAATTATCACACTGTCAACTTAGAGCAAGCACCTGCGATGGTGGAGTACGGGAGATGAACTCACCATGTAGACTTGGGACTTCAACTTCATTAGCAGTAGCAGTGGCAAATCTAGAGAGTCTCTGTTTGCGTCGGTGCGGAGGACCACCAACATCCCCTAACTTACTCTTTTCCTTCCTATTTTCTGATATTGCCTTATGAAGTCAAAACCACAAGAAGATGAATAAAATTAGCTTTGCATAACTGGTTGATGCATGATACAGACGAACACTACTTTGATGTAAGGCAAGCGCAGGATAGGAGGATGGAATATATATAAAAAAAGACAACGTTTCATATTCACACGTACGATAGCGTGTCTTATGGGTAAGTAATCATTGCAGGTATAAGTTGTAAGCTACGCAGATGCAATTCAACATAATCAGAAGCAATACAAACTAGACATCATACGAAAAATGCAACCACGTATAACAGTTCCAAGTAAGAGCAAGCACCGGTGATGGTGGAGTAGGGGAGATGTGCTCATCATGTACATGTATGTTCTAGAAATAGAAACACGTGTCATATTCACAGGCATTATGTGTAAAGTAAGCAGATGCAATTCAAGTTAGAAGCAATACAAGCTAGACATCATACGCAACATGCAACCACATATAATAGTGTCAAGTTAGAGTAAGCACTTGTGATGGTGGAGTAGGGGAGTCATCATCTACACAGCTACATTGACTGTCCAGCCTTGTGTTGTCTTGCGAATCTTGTTGGGAGGATGGCGGAGTAGAATCTATAGAGACCCCCTGTTTGAGTTGCTCCGAAGGACCACCATCATCCACTGCCGGACTAATTTCCTTCCTCTTTCTTAATTTTGCCTTGTGAAGTCAAACCGATAAGAAAAAGGGATTAGAAACACTGCAAGACACCATATGGAAGGTGCAATCAATATCACTCTGCCAAGTTAAAACTGTCTCGTCATAGGTGGCGTTCATCAAACTAGAAGCAATACATGCTAGAAATCATATTCAAGACGCAAACCAATATCACACTGCCAACTTAAAGGTGTCCCATCATAAGTGACTGATGCAGGATACACAAGAAGATTAGTTTCATGTAAGAACATGGTGTGATAGACAGATATAGTATGTACCAAAAACAGGAAAGCATGTCATATTCACATGTATCATGTGTAAGCTAAGCAGATGCAGTTTACACTAATTAGGAGCAATACGAGCTAGACACCATATGCAACATGCAACCAGATATCACACTGCCAAGTTAGAGCAAGCACCTTGGATGGTGGAGTAGGGGAGCGGAGACTTGGACCTTGTAATGCACTATCAGTACAAGGAGAATCGGTACAGATGCTCCGTTTACGTTGCTGCAGAGGACCACCATCATCCACTGCCGGACTAATTTCCTTCCTCTTTCTTGATTTTGCCTTGTGAAGTCAAACCAATAAGAAAAAGGGATTAGAAACACTGCAAGACACCATATGGAAGGTGCAATCAATATCACTCTGCCAAGTTAAAACTGTCTCGTCATAGGTGGCGTTCATCAAACTAGAAGCAATACATGCTAGAAATCATATTCAAGACGCAAACCAATATCACACTGCCAACTTAAAGGTGTCCCATCATAAGTGACTGATGCAGGATACACAAGAAGAGTAGTTTCATGTAAGAACATGGTGTGATAGACAGATATAGTATGTACCAAAAACAGGAAAGCGTGTCATATTCACATGTATCATGTGTAAGCTAAGCAGATGCAGTTTACACTAATTAGGAGCAATACGAGCTAGACACCATATGAAACATGCAACCGGATATCACACTGCCAAGTTAGAGCAAGCACCTTGGATGGTGGAGTAGGGGAGCGGAGACTTGGACCTTGTAATGCACTATCACTACAAGGAGAATCAGTACAGATGCTCCGTTTACGTTGCTGCAGAGGACCACCATCATCGCCTTCCTTACTCTTTTCCTTCCTCTTTCTTGATTTTTCCTTGTCAAGTCAAACCCACAAGAAAAAGGAATAAAATTAGCTCTTCAGAACTCATTGATGCATGATACTGACGAACACCACTTTCATGTAAGGCAGCCGCATGATAGGAGGATGGAATATGTATGAAAAACAGGACGGCATGACATATTGACATGTATGATGTATAAAGTGTAAACTAAGCACAAGGTGCTTGAACTTGTTAGAATCGATGCAAGCTAGAAACCATATGAAAGATGAAACCAATATCACTCTGTCAAATTAAAAGGGTGCCCTAACAAATGTATTTGACCAAATTAGAAGCAATACATGGCAACAGGCTAGAAATAGTATGCAATATGCAATGAATAAAGGTGACTCATCATAAGTGATTGATGTAGGATACATAAGAGAGGTAGTTTCATGTAAGAACAAGGTTAACACATAGATGTAGTGTGTACCAAAAATAGGAAGGCATGTTATATTCACAGGTATAGTGTCTAAACTAAGCAGATGCAATTTACCCTAATTAGAAGCATTACAAGCTAGACACCGTATGCAACATGCAACCACATATCACACTGCAAAGTTAGAGCAAGCACCTGTGATGGTGGTGTAGGGGAAGTGCGGTCTTCAGGTACAGAGCTACGTTCAATATCTTCATCTAGGCTTGCTATTTCTTGAGAATCATGTGGAGAGGATGAAATTGCATTCTTTATAAGAGTATTGCGTCTCATATTAACCAATGCGCGTGACTGTCTCATCATAAGCGATAGACGCAGGATACACAAGAACAGTAGTTTGATGTAAGAACATGGTGTGATAGGCAGATGTAGTATGTTCCAAAAACAGGAAGGCGTGTCATATTCACATGTATAATGTGTAAGCTAAGGAGATGCAATTTAACAAATTAGGAGAATTGATGAGGGATACACAAGAAAAGTAGTTTGATGTAAGAACATGGTTAATAGAAAGACGTAGTATGTACCGAAAACAGGAAGGCATGTCATATTCACAGGTACAATGTGTTAACTAAGCAGATGCAATTTACCCTAATTAGAAGCATTACAAGGTACGACACCATATGCAACATGCAACCACATATCACACTGCCAAGTAAGAGCAAGCACCTGCGATGGTGGTGTGGGGGAATTGCGGTGATCAACTAGAGAGCTACGTTGACTATCTTCATTTAGCCTTGCTGTTTCTTGAGAATCATGTGGGGAGGATGACACTGCACTCTTTAAACGAGTATGGGGTCTCACAGTAACCCACCCGGGTGACTGTCTCATCATAAGTGATTGACGAGGAATACAAAAGAGCATTAGTTTGATGTACGAACATGGTTAATAGACATATGTAGTATGTATCGAAAACAGGAAGGCATGTGATTATCAAAGGTATAATGTGTAACGTAAGCAGATGCAATTTAACCAAATTGGAAGCAATACAAGCTAGACACCATATGAAACATGCAACCACATTTGACAGCACGAAGTTAAAGTAAGCACCTGGGATGGTTGTGTGTGGCAATTGAGATCATCAACTGCAGAGCTACGTTTATTGTCTCCAACTGCTGACACTGCACCTGTTAGAGCGCTGGAACGCTTAGTGCTTATCTTCGAATTACACTGGAGCGACTTCTGTCTTTTCTTTTCTGCATTCATCAACACTGCGTCAGAGTCTGAAATACCCATGCATAAAAAACAATAATGTGAGTATGGGTGAAGTGTGTGCACAATTAGTACAGTGTAAAGGTAGCAGATAGCAGGTCGGTGAGAAATAAATGACGGGAGACATATGATAGCTCTACAACATGCATGGCACACTAAATTACTACAGGATTCTATGAAAATAACAGTCAACTGAAAGCAAATAGGTCAGTCCATTTTTTCTGCACCGTCCGATGTACAAAGAACGGGCAGATCGCCTTCATCTACCTCCAGCCAGTCAGTGTTGACGATCTTCCTCGAAACACCAGCGACCACCGGCCCAGTATTCCTCCCCTGCCTGCACCCTCCCCTCGACCTCACCGCACCGCCGTGCTTGGCACCGCCCCCCCCGCCATCCATTCAAGCCCCGCCGACCTCCAGATCGGGCGCAAGCAGCTCCTGCGCCCCACACCCCGCTCCCCGGGGAGTAGGCGGACTAGGTGCTCCGCGCGCCTAAGCGGGTGCTGCTTCTTTTAGTTGCGGTTCGACTGACCCTGAATTGAAATCCAGGCAGGCTACTGACCTCTAGCAAAGGTGAAAAAGTAAAAGGGAGGAAACCTTGTGCATTTAGTATCACGAAGAAGATGCAGTAAGAAGCGCTCAACTAGTTTCTTTTGTGGGATGAATACGGTGTGAGCGGAGACGTAAGATTTGCACGAATATGGGAAGAGGAGTACCTCTTTCTGCTGGCAGTGCTGTGTCCTCCTTCTGTTTTTCCGACGATCTTGTTGTTCGCCAGAGACCAGAAGTTGTGGAGGACGGTGCAGCCTTGGACGAACCCATGGCCAAGTTGTTGAGTGTGGTGCGGTGGCCGTCTGTCGGCGGCGGGGAAGCAGATCCGAGGCGGTGAACGATGGCGTAGCGGGAACAGCTCCGGTGCGGTGGACGGTTGCGACAGTGGAGCCGCAGCAGTGAGGCGTAGGACGGCGTGGTCGGAGTGGTTCTGGTACAGCGCACGTCGGCGTCGGCGTCGTGGAGGCAGCTCTGCCTCGGCTTCAGCTGCTAAGTCCTTGAGGGCATTGCGGTTGCGGTTGCGTTGGACGACGACGTCGGGGTACCGGCTCCGGCGTGATGGAGGAGGGCGGCGGTGGATTGGCCGCTATGGGGTGGAGGACGGAGGAGACTGGGGTTTTGCGGCTGGTGGAGAGGGCGTTTTCGCGCCCACGGAGTATGAATGGGGAAACGGAGGGAGGCGGGGAACTAAGGGGGAACAATGTTTCGGTTTGAGACGCGCTTGTTTGAAATTTGGGGAAAGTTACAAACTTTCCCCCCATCTAAAATTTCGGATAAATTGCGGGTTGGGGGTAGGACAGTCATGTTAGGTGTCCCAAATGTGGGCGGGATAGATTTCGGCCGAGCGCATGGGTAGGCGCCCACGGCGTATGAATGCTTCTCTGGCATCTTGGTGAAGTTACAAACCTACCCCGGTTTAGACCTTTGGACATCGGGCCGATAGGCTACACGGGCCAGAGTCAGGACAGTAATTTCCTACCACCAAAACATTAGTCTCGCGCGGTTTCGGGTGACCAGAGGCCTATTTGGCGCTTCATTCAATATTTGGGAGCAGAAGCATTAACGTTTTTGGTTCTCTTGAATTGAACTTTCAGGATTTGTCAAACTTCACAAATCTTTACTCTTGAAAATTCTAAAGCTACGATTATTTTGGAATGGAGGGGGTACATTTGAATATACATTGTACACGAGTATATATTAAAAAATATGCAACTTACCTCAGTTCATGCATGGTTCCAGATATAATCTCCTTGGTTGCAAAAAAAAGTTAGATATGCGTATGAATATATATAGCATGTTCAAACTCACAACAAAGATTGATGCCCCCTTTTACATCTGATTTACAAATGCCATTATCTCGGGTTCAAATAGATGAATGCACTTCCTATGATTCGAATCTTCGAAACCCCCTTTATGTTGAATTCGACATGTATTCTATTTCATAGCTAGCAATTTGGAATGTATCCATGCAAGTGACAAATGTATGAAGTTCTTCACACTAACAACATGGAGTGCACTAATTAATGTTTATATATGAATTGCAAAAGCACCCATTGCCTGTATTTCAAACCGCTCTCACTCTATGGATCGATAATATGAAATAAACACATGCACATGCTAGAATTCAATTGCAGTTGAAGAAAGAGCCTACTCCTGGTACTGTATATTAGTGATAGGGGTGTGTACAAAGTACACGTGAATACCAGGCATTGTGCGTGTGTGGATACTATCGACGAACTAGCCCCCAAGCTTGTATAACATACTAAGGGCCTAGGGTTACAAATCATATATAGTCGGCTTATCACCAGTGGGGATAGAGTCCTCCGCGACTCTGGTAGCTTCGTGTTGTATGCAGAGTCCTCCACATGGGTCTTCGTATAACACGTCTCGGTCCAACCTATATGTGGCGCAGGATGGAACCAACCCATGAGTCTTCATGTTGACCCACCACAACTAGAAATGATGTGCCCACCACACCACACACACAATCGGCCACTAAGAGAATAAGCATATACAATAGTACAACGGTATCTAGTTCACGATACGTCTCCATATTTTGTTGATGACACTGACGGACATTGCATTTGATGCGTACTCCGTATTTTGTTGACGACACTTACGGTCATTGTATTTGAAGCGAAAGCATGATATGGTCACTGGACTTCAGAATAAGCTCATCACGGTCACCGCATACATTTTGTCGTGCTAACCAACATGTGGTTGGATGGTTAGAGGACAGTGGTTTCTTGAGCCCACCAAGGTTAAAGTCCCGGTGCTCGCATTTATCTTGTGTTAATTTCAGTATTTTTCGGCGACGTACGTTCAGTGGGAGGAGATGTTCCACTCGACTACGAGGCACCTATGGTGACTTCGTAAAATCTCAAGATCATATATGCTGGCCCACTCTCTCAAAGGTGCTCATAGGGGTCGGGTTCGCGTGTGTGCGCTTATAGCGGTGAGCGCTTGCACGTATATATGAGCCCTTGCGTCTGTACCGTGTTAAACAAATACATATCATGATTATACGGTCACTGGCTCACCCGTACAACTCCGTATTTTGTTGATGACACAATCAATTGACCAGTCAAACGTTCCACACAGCGCAACTAGTGTTGCACCATCGGGGTGCATAACCGTGGGGCCCACCTGTCAGCCCGTATATGAAAGAAAGAAATGGTAGTTTGAGTCTGTACTATGTTAATAAAATAGGAGTACATTTTAGGGTGATCGTACGGTCACTGGCTTACCATACAGCTCCGTAATTTGTTGATAACACGATCAATTGACCAGTCAAACGGTCCACACTCAGCAGCACACATTACCATAGGGCCCACCCGTCAGCGCGTATATGAAGGACAGAAATGGTAATAAATTAGTGGTCGGTGGGTATTCGAAGTCGTGAGACCTCTGGTTGGCAGTCACCGGCGGTTGGGGGCGTTCATTGGGCGGTGGGGTGGGGATCCCCGGAGAAAAAGCTCGGCGGGGGGGGGGGGGGGGGGCGGGGGGGGGGGGGGGGGGGGGGGGGGGGGGGGGGGGGGGGGGGGGGGGGGGCTAGAGGGATGGCCGGTGCGGCGGCGGACCGGCAGTGGGGAGTGGTTTTGGGGAGGGCGGGCCGGGCGCGGGCAGCGGGGGCTGGCGGTTCGGCCGGTGGTGGCTGGCGGCTCCGGGAGGTGGAGTTTGATGATAAACTGGAGGCCCTTGATTTCGTATCCAACGGCTGGAAAATCTAATGACCAGAGATGAAAAAGTCAATCGACTGACGTGTAGCCTCACCCCACACGTGCACATGCACGCACGCAAGACACGCACGCATGTAGGCATGCAACACTGACGCGTACACACGCACGCATGCTGGCGTGCAACACTGACACGTACACATGCACTCACGAACACACGCACGTACGCACCCATGCATGCAACACTGAAACGTACCCTTGCACGCACGCAACACTCGCACGCCTGCATGCACACAGCACACGACGCAAGACACACGTTCAACCTATACGTGCATGCGCCCTTTGTTAAGGACATGGATTGTTACGGGTATTAATCAAACTTATCTGTGATAAGCAGAACATTGATGTTTGCAGCGGTCTTTATGAATCACAACGTATCAAACGGGCTATCAACATAGTAAGCTTATCTACATGAAAAAGACGACGTCACACTCAATGAACAATCATCGGTTTATGAAATGCCCGCTTCTGACCGCCCTGGCCCACCAAAGGTTCCTCTGTTGTGCGCTGCCTGCGTTGGGTCACTGACATGTAGGCCATGCACCCAAAGAGCCCACACGTCAGTGGAAGAACGGCGCGGTGTCCTAGGTCAGAGTCGAGGGCGCCACTCGCGGCACGCCCGGCTGAACGCGCCTCCATGCCGCATTCAAATGCCTCCATGAAACCCGCCCGTGTGGAAGCCGAGAAACCCACTCTGGACACACGTCCGTTCATGACCGGGCCAGCATTAAACGCAACGCCGGCCGCGCCATCTATTTAATCTCCTATTTAAACGAGGCCAAACGCCAGCCAAGAATCGCACACCTCCGCCGCTCCCCTATCTCCTCCACCATTTTGTCCACTCTTACAATGGCTTACGAAGAGTAGTTATTCCGCATCCAAGCCGGCTGGGTAGCCCGCCGGATATGAGCTATGCAGCTCGCTGATCCACCTCCCTCCCCTCGCCCGACGGAGCCAGTTGCCGCCCCAAGCCGGCGCGCGGTTCAGCAACTCGCCGCTCCAGGCCAGCTCGACGAGGAGCGACACACGGGCGTCGTTGCTGCCGTCCACGCCGCCGCCTCGTACCGCGTCTCCCGTTTCTGTGGCCGAGACTCCCATGCCGGCGCCGCGCCATGCAAGCAGCGACAGAAGCCAGGTGCGCGGAGAGCTGCCAGTCGGTGGCCAGCGCCTCCGTATCCGCCGCCATCATCGAGGAGAAGTAGAACACGGGAGGCCGCCGCCGCTTGGGTCCCGTGAAGGCCACCGCGGAGGCGACGCCGGCGTACACAACAGGTGTCTTGCCGGATCCTTTTGTTGCAAGGACCTTCGTCGACCCCGCATGGGCTCTACAGAAGAGGGCAATCTTAGGATGAACTCGAGCCGGTGCCGGCCATGGCGAAGTAGTCGCCAATATTTTGGCTACCCCGGGAAAGATCCAAATAGCCCCTCCCAACAGATTCAAATCCCTCGTTCGCCATGGAATTTTGCCATGTGTTGTTTTCATGGACTAGCAAGATGCCCGTGCATTGCACGGAACATCAAGATGCATTTTTTTACAAACTCCCGCATGCATGCAAGGGATAATTAATGTCCTCCTTTGCTAGTACCACGAGGAAAACACCATTAATATTGCATCGATTAATGTTAGTGGCCTTGTATATCTGCAAATTGTAATTTTGATAGTGGCCCCTTGTATATAAAAATGGAGGGAGAAAGATGAGAGATAAGGCGAGGAGGAGTGGGGCGTGGTGGTGACTGGTGGTCGGACTGGGCGGAGGCATGGGGATGGACGGCGCATTATGTCTAGGTTTGTATCTCTCTCACACACACCCACGTAGGTGGGGGACGTGCACGAAGAGAAGAGGTGCACGCACGGCGCACGTACTCCCGTCTCTTTCCCAACCACACCCGCGCGGGTACATGGTGGAGCTCATTCCTGTACGAAAAAGGCAGCCCACGTGGTAATTTGGCACGTGTACTGGTTTTCGACTTGGTGGAGGGAGGACCGTCTACCACGGGTGAACAAACAAATTGCGACTTGACGTGTTATGTTAAAAAAGAGGCAAACCATGTGGGGCCTACCTTAGAGGCAAGGCTCTATACACTGGAGTACTTTTGATGTGTCCCGTCCACTCGCAGAACGAGGAGAAGCTTGCTTAGTATGCCATCTCCCCCGCCCACGGGCGCGGTGGCTCGCAGGATGAGGAGAAGCTTGCTCCCTCGCCCACGCGCGCGGTGGCTCGCAGCACGAGGAGAAAATTTTACTACTCCCTCCGTTTACTCCTCGTCCCTACTACGTACTTTGGTTAGTACTCCCTCCATTTACTTATACAAGGCCACTATAAAAAATACATTTTGCATCTATACAAGGCCACAAATAGTAATCGAGACAAAAGTTACTACTCCCTCCTTTCCAGTTTATGGCTCAATTTCAAAATCTCTCCAACCAAGGTAGACGGTGAGTGGTCAAATTAATTTCGTAGTTTGCACAAGTAATTAGTACGCTCGTTTTTCTCAAGAAGTTGTGTTTACCGAGGCATTAATTAGAATGAATGCATGAAGTACCACTAAATTTCCATGAGCTTGTACATGCATTGGTTAGTTTCCTCTTGGCACTGCTTGCGTCGGGTGATCTAACGCACCTCGAAATCCAACATGTAATGGTACTACTACTAGTATAGTAGAATTGAGACTTATCAAACGGAAAAACGAATGTTTTTTAGATGAGCCCTATAAACCGTAGTGGGTACGTACTCCGTAAAAACAGATTTTTCCAAAACTAAGTCGCTCCCTTTCATGAATTCTGTAGCAGTATACTCCTCCGTCGACGCTCCCTTTCATGAATTCTGTACTTCCTGTCGCCGACATGTGGGACATATAGCAACCGGGTCGACGTGTCAAGCACCAAATAACAGTGCAGGACAGCAGGGGGGACGCACCCCTGTTGTACCGGCCCAGTAGTAGTAATGAGCAATGAGACGTCAAATCACAATGCCGTACTTTCCCAGACGGATGAACCAACCCTTATTTCACACTTCCGTTCACCATCATCTCAAACCACGTACTAGTATCACTTCTGCCTGAAGAGGGACACGCGCATCGCCTTGGTACATCATGACACGTGGGACCGCATGACAGGCCATGCTCCCCCGCCGATCGCTCGGTAAAATCACCTCATTTTTACTATACTTCCTCCGTATCGGTTTACTACATGGCATGCACGTCGTTCTAGGTTGAGAATTTAACTGGCTACATATGTGATGAACAGTACTCTAGGCTTTTAAAAAATGTATACTTTTGTACAGTAGTACTATCGATGGATTGTGCCATGGAGCAAAAACTGAAATAAAAAAAGGTGGTACATATAGAGAGCGCTCGTCGCCAAATTATGCATATAGTACTATTAAAAAAGCTAGTACGTGCTTAATTGGGGTGCTAAATTCAATTAAAGAAATACTAGTAGTATGTACATACTAAAGAGTTAAAGTAACGAGAAGAAACATAACATAGTTCTGCTGGGGGCTCAGCACAACACACCCCTCAAATTAAACTAAGCACACCTGAAATTAAACTATGCAACTAATCTGGTAGACACTGCATTAGAAGTTTAGAACCACCATGAGCAACGACACTGCCACCTTACTCGAAGTCCTCGTCCACGTCCTCGACTTCGTCCTTGTCCCTATTCCTCTTGGCCGATACTTCTTTGCTTGAACCGCACACTTGGCTGTTGCTCTTCATCCAACCCTTGTAGATATTGAAGCAAAGGTAGCCATCCATTGCAGCGTAGTGGATGTGGTCTATATCTGGTACATTCCGCTGCCATGCATGACGATGAAACATGTATGGAGGTTTCTCCAGTTTACCGTATGAAGGATGAACCATGGCTCCTACCAGGGTCAGCATTAAAGGCTGATGAGAGGGCACCAGCCGATTCTTCTCGAGGTCGAAGGGGTTGCCTACAACGAGGCCTATCCGACCCAGGACTTCTTCGTCGTTCGTAAAGTCTACAGTAACGAATTTCACTGTTTTGTCCTTGAGGAAGGTCTTAAAATCTTGGCACTCAACGTCGGCATGGCATATGTGGTAGACCAAGCAAACGTTATGTACGCAAACCTCGATCATGGCGGGCTTCTTCCTCTCTTCGTCCTTTAGATCCTTCTCTCATCCCAAGACTGTGGTGTACTCAACATCTAGCCCAGCGACCCACTCATCATCTGAGTTTTCAAACATGCGTCTGAAGCGAGAAAGGCATCCTTTCACCGTCGCGGAAGAACGGGTGTAGATGACGTCAAACTCATCGCCGGTGATGGTTCTAACCTTGTACTCACCGCCGATCATGGAGATTTGGGACGCCATGGATTTGGGAGGAGGGTTAGGATTAGTGGAACTGCCGTAATGAGAATGGACGGGACAACTAGGAGCGAACCGCCGTAGTATTGAAGGACGTGCGGGGACGAGTAGGAGCGAACTTCGAGCATGCGAATGGCAGGGTAGTGGCTTTCCATTCTCCCATGATACGGGCTTCCGAGAGCCCTTGGATCTGAGATCGAACGGTTGCATGGCGTGATTCTAGACCTATGGGTGAATGTCCTATCCTGGAGGGTTATTCTGCAAATTTTCAGCAACTTAGCATGCGACCGTTTGATCTTAGATCCAAGGGCTGCCAGCAGCCCGTATCATGGTCGCGCCTACCATGACCTTCACGTCGCTCACGCGGTCGCGCCCTTGGAGATTTAACACGGTGCGTTAGGCTATCTGATGTTGGCATGTCATACATAGTCATCACTTAGTCACTCATACTACAACAAGGTTGGCTATAAGTGTATTTTTTGTTACTCCTCTCTATCTCTTTCTTCGTACTCAAGGAAGAAATGGTGCTAGTAAGCGCGTGTATTTATTGCATTTGCCAAGGAGTGACCTCTTCCAATGAAATGGTGTTGCTAAGTTTACTTCATTTAATTAGCTATAGACTCAAAATTGTCTTTTCACCTAGGTACATGCGCTTAGCACCGTTTCTTCCTTGGGTCACCAAACTAGTCTCTCTCTTCTTGATTAACTTGCCACATCAGACTTTATGCCTATCTGGCAAGCTTAAGCACATGTAGGAGCAAGTAAAAGTAAGTACAATAGTGCACTTTACATGGCATTTTTGCATATGTGGAGGAAATAGAGGCAAGGAAAAAGTGGAGAAGTGGGCTCTCATGTAAGAGCCAGCCTCTACTACATGGTGGAGCATTGGGAGAGGCACCTGTATGGAGGTGGTTAGGAATCTAGGAGACTCACGCCGGTCGTAGCGCCGCAGTTAAAATGATAATGACAAGTCAAATCACGGGGCCCCACCTGTCCAGCAGTAACTCGCTGTCAAATCACACAGCCCTACGTTTGCAGCAGCCTACTCCCTCGTCTTCTCGCGTCTCTATCGAACCGACTAGGCGGAACTGCCCCACCGCCTACCGCGTAGGAAAAGCCCCGCCCTCGACTTTTAAATACAACTACATCCGCTTAAGAATCCAATGATATACTTTTTGTGACATAGTAACTCATATTTAGTTAGTCAAATGGATGACCTAGAACTACGTGCAGGCCCTATAAACCGAGATGCCTAAAAATAAAAAAATCGAGACGGAGAGGGTAGTTCAGCACGTATCTTTTTAGATCAATATAGTCGGGATTCACCAAGGAGAAAAACCAAGTGGTAGGCTGCTCCTGTCGTGTTGGCGTAGCAACTCAAGCAGGGTCAGTCCGCACACGAAATGGCGACACACTTAACAGGACCCCTTTGGCCGACATGTGGCTCATCCACCATCTTGTTCCACGTGCGATGCACCAAATTACAGTTCGCAGCAGTGGTTGGAATTGGAGGCACCCCGGTCATAGCACCGCAGTAGTAGAAAATGAGCGACGAGGGGTCAAATCACAAAGCCCCACCTTTCCCGCATTAAGTTGGACGGACGAAGCAACCATCATTTCACTCTAGGGCGCAAGAGCATAAAGAAAAGAGAAAACAATGATGCGTGCGGCAGCTACCTAGGGCACCCTAGGGTAGGGGTCTCCACAACAGATCCTTTTTTTTGATAGCGCCTCCACTACAAATCGGCTTCTCCCTCGTCCTCTTGAAGAAAACCGATGATGAGTGCGGCGGTAGGGTTTGTAGGAGTACTACGGCATGCGGGGCCACGTCGTAGTAAACAGGTTCGAGCCGACGCCTTAAATATGTGTGGGCCGCTTGGTTTTACAGGAACGAGGCATCATTTTGGGTTCGGGGACCAGTGGAGATATAGTACGTACAAAAAATTGTGGACGTAGGTTCGACCGAAAGGCAATGATGCATGGGCCCTGCTGTAACACCCACGATGCAGCTATATCTCTCACGTGTCGAGGCACGACTTAGAGGCATAACCGCATTGTAGGTTTTGTCGCAAGAAGGGTCATCTTCACACAATCCCATGTAATGAACAAGAATGGGATAAAGAGTTGGCTTACAATCGCCACTTCACACAATGCATAAATTAAACATACATCATTCAGAGTACACTCAAGGTCCGACTACGGAACCAAAATGAAAGAAGACAACCCAACTGCTAAATGCCCGATCGTCCCAACTGGGCTCCACTACTGATCATCAGGGAAAGAAACATAGTAACGACCGCGTTCCTCGTCAAACTCCCACTTGAGCTCGGTTGCGTCACCTGCACTGGCATCGTCAGATCCTACAACTATTTTGGTAGAATCTGTGAGTCATGAGGACTCAGCAATCTCACACCCGCGAGATCAAGACTATTTAAGCTTATAGGAAGGATGGGGTAATGAGGTGGAGCTGCAGCAAGCACTAAACAAATATGGTGGCTAACATACGCAAATAAGAGCGAGAAGAGAGGCAAAGCACGGTCGTGAAGCTAGAAGTGATCAAGAAGTGATCCTGAAACTACTTACGTTCATACACAACCCAAACCGTGTTCACTTCCCGGACTCTGCCGAAAAGAGACCATCACGGCTACACACGCGGTTGATGTATTTTAATTAAGTCAAGTGTCAAGTTCTCTACAACCGGACATTAACAAATTCCTATCTACCTCATAACCGCGGGCATGGCTTTCGAAAGATAATACCCTGCAGGGGTGTCCCAACTTAGCCCATCATAAGCTCTCACGGTCAACAAAAGGGTGGTTAGAGGCTTGACATGGCAATATGGGAGACATGATATAGCAAGTGGTAGGTATCGCAGCATAGCAAAAGAGCGAGCAACTAGCAAGCAAAGATAGAAGTGATTTCAAGGGTATGGTCATCTTGCCTGAGATCCCGCAAGGAAGAAGAAGAGTCCATGAAGAAGACAAACGGATGTAGTCGAACGAATCCTCACAACTCCGGAACGAAACCGAAGCTAACGAGAGAAGCAACCCGGAAAGAAACAAACAACATAGTAAACAACCACCACATACACATGGCATGATGCTCAAAAAATTATGATGCATGTCCGGTTCAAAGATGCATGGCATGGCCAAGTGCAACAAACAACACTACAAATTAAGTGGAGCTCAATATGCAACAAGTTGCATATTGATGAAACACCACATTCATTTATATAGTTCTCTCTCGTTTATGTACCCAACAATATTAAATGTTGTTAAACATGGCAAGGGGTAAAGCATAATAAAACTACACATCTAGGCAAGTTTAAATGAGGCCGGAACAACAAACAACAATTCCGGAAAATCCACATGTACATATTTTAGATTTGGTACTGTTCTGCCCTAAACCATATTTTAGAGTTGTTAAACAGCAAAATAAAGTACACCATGTTAAACTAGGCATTTTCTACCCCATTTACATATAAAGTTTATTAAAAACGGAGCTACGGTTAATTAGTTATGGAATAAAACATTTTAACATGCTATTTATGCAAATTAATTCAAACAGCACATTTAAACATTTTAAACATGCATGAAAGTTGGGTATTATGAAACTAGATGAAATTCTAAGCACTTCTCATATTTAAATCATTTTAATCCGATGCACAGTTTGTGATTTATTAAATGCATGAACATGAGGGTGCAATCTGTAAACATTCAGTTTACTGGATAATTAGATAAATTCGTAGCAAGGGAAAAAAACATGCACGGGCCGAAACTGAGTGCACTGTTGGGCCAACAGAGATGGGCTGGGCTATGCTCACATTGGCCCAACAGGCCGGCTCGGTGGGGAGGCTGGACGCGGGCTGGAAGATCGGGACGAGGCCGGCTGGAGCTGGGCCATGAGGTGCGACCGGTCAACGGGGAGGCTGGACGACGCGGGCGCTCGCTCGTTCCCGAGCGAAACGACAGCAGGCGGGGGCGCGATGTAGGGGACTCGATCAACGGCGAAGCGGGACTTGGCGCAGCGACGGGAACCTGCCGGATCCGACAAGGAGTCGAACGAGGAGGTCGGGGAAGAGGCGATGCTCGATGCGGGGCTGCCGGATCTAGTGCAGTGAAGGTCACAAGTGAGGCGGAGGAAGGCGAGGCGCGGACCAGTGGCGGAGCTTCATGGGGGCCAACCTGGGCCATGGCCCCCCAGCTCACAAGAAACCATGCATATATTTCTTTGTATTAGGCCTATTTTCCACCAAAAATAAGCCGAAATTAGTTATGTTTGCCCCCCTTCAGCCCATGCCCCCATGATTTTGGCTCAAGCTCCGCCACTGGCGCGGACGGACTTGGCAGGGAGGCTGTAGAGGAAGTCGGCGGCTGGCGCGAGCTGCAGGCGGCGAGCTGGACGCGGGGGAGGCCAAGAATGGGCAGCGGAGCATGCTCTCGTCCAGATCCAGCCAGACCCGAGCGGGGCTGGAGGCAACGAAGGCGGTGGACTCGAGCTTCGGCGGTGGCGCTGGTTCGCTGTGAGAAAAAGGAACAAGACGAGGGGGATGGTCAGGGAAGAGCAGCATGATGGGGAAAAGGAAGGAGACGGCGCAGAGGAACGGCGACGTGACCTGCATCTCGCCGGCCCGGCATGAAGGGGAAGCTGGAGATGAGGACGAGCGCTCCTGCTCGGCGACTTGGGCGGCTTCACGATTCATTCGAGATCGAGGGGGGGAAGAGGTTGGCTTCGGGAGCCTGGGCAAGAAACAGAGGAGGAGCTCGGGATCGAGGCTAGCAAATCGGGGAGGAGCAGTGGAGAGCGCTGGTTGGTGGGTGGAGGAAAACGAGGAGGAGGGGGATCCCGAGGTGGATCGAGACCGGGTGGCAGCGGCGAGGAGGAAGGATGGGACAGCTCCCGGTTGCCTCGTTTATATACGCTGGAAGATTAGGTTAGGGGGTATTGGGCCCGTTCGATCGTAATCGGGCGGTCGAGAATAAATTGGCTAGGGAGCCCAAATAAGAAAACAGAGATGTTTTATAGATGTTGGGCGATGATCCGGACCCATCGGTCATGACTGCCTGGGTCGGGTTCAGAGAAGTTTCGGACGCGCATGCGAGGGGTTTGCGGGATGTGCGGAGAGGGGTTAGGCGGATGAGGTCAAGTGTGCGGTTGGACTGAGAATGGTCAAAGAAGACAAACGGTCTGACGACATGCCACGGAGACAAGGAGAGAGACGGCAACTACGAACGATTACGAGTTTTTATGAAAACATGTGGATGCAATGCTCATGATGACAAGATGAATGCAACAAACAAAATAAAACACACGGCGAACACGAAAATATATGGAAGGCATCTGGAGCGTCGGTCTTGGGGCGTTACAAGACTCCACCACTACAAGAGGATCTCGTCCCGAGATCTAAGGACGACACCGGAGAGAAAAGGAAGAGGAAGAGGTACAACAAAGTTGCTTCTTTGACAAATGATTGAAACCAATGCACCTTGGAAGTTGAACAATTTTGAGAAAATAACACAACGAAGACAAACAAAGTTGAAAACACTCTGTTAGAAAAGAGAAACAAGGAACATTACAAGAACCTTGTAGGTTGAAAGACAAACAAAAATGGTTACGATGGACAAGAAGTACATGCAAGCACTCCGGTTGCAACAAGATGTATAAGGAACGATAAAGAACAATTACGACAACACTCCGGTTGAAAATGGAAGGGATAGAATATGAACTTGCAAAATGAAAGCACTTGGATGAGACTCCGGTTAAAAGAGGAACGATAGACACAACACTCCGGTTAAATGGATAAGTAAGAAAAGAACACGATCCTCACAATTCGAGATGATGAGTGAAGAGAGCAACATCACAATGCCTCTGGAAGAAATAATAGAAGATAGATCGTTGAAATAAAGGGACGGAGAAGAAAATGACAACTTCTGCCACAAAATAACTTGGGAAGCACCCTTCCAATAAGGTTAAAGCGGAGTTGTTGGAAAAACCAACAACGAAAAGAACAAGCTTGTTGTGGGCTTATGGAAAAACATCCCAAAACTTGAGGTGAAAATCTGCCACTAACAAAACAGTTGATTGATTGAGATCAACAAAGAGAAGCAAAACTTCTTTCGCTGAGAGGGTAGGAAAAAACTTGGACCATTGATAAGCACCACATATAGCAACATTCCTTAGGGAAGGCTTTAGGTGAAATCTATACCAAGATAACTCCAACAAGGAAAATGATGGATTGAAAAGATACCATGAACGAAGAAAAATATGATGGGTTTAAATATCTCATTCTTGATAACTTGTGAATCATGAAACATGAAAAGAAATTGTCAATAATGACATATCACCATCTCAAAATAAGGTAGAAAGAATTGCACTTCGGAGTGCAAGATGAAGAATGCTTGAACTCCTCAAAACAAAACATATGTTGAGCACCCTGTTTAATTTTGAGTATAGCTTGGCAGATCATAACTTCAAGAGAATTCTTGAAGAAAAATTGAAGAATGAAAGGAATCCTTGACGAACTCTTTGAGATGACAGAAATCCTTGATGAACCACCATGTGGAACCTTCATGTAGAACTCCGGTAATAAAAGGATGATAAAAAAGAAAGAGAAGTTGAAAACACAAAGTGAAGCCTTGCAATGATTTAGATGGAGCTTCGCGATGATGTAACCGAGAAACTTGGAACTCCGGAAAATAAACATGAGCAATTGAAATCAAGAATTTTGATGAACCTCCGGAATAAGGAATTGAATTTACTCGATGAAACAAGAATAAGAATTACATTATGCTCATCCTTCACCAATTAAATTGATGACAAGCAATGGATTTGGCATAGTACTTATTCTCGTAGAAAGGATTAAGATAGATATGGCGCAACCTTGGGAAGGTCTTTAACGAACCACCGGTAGGATTGGAAAGAACGAATGAATCTATATGATAACGAAGGAAGAGAACTCTTGAACGAACCACCGTAAGAATTGAAAATGAATGAAGAAAAGATAAAGAAACACCGGGAAGAATTAGAAAATGAACGAAGATACTTGAGAGAATTTAGATACAAGTGAACGCAGAGATCATGAACTGATTAGAGGATATTTGAACGATGCATCGGTAAGATTGGAGAACGAGAGCTGAAAGATGAGAATAAATAATACTGAGATGATGGGCTCCGGAGAATCAAAATGAAAAGACTCCTGAATTGCTCCGGATGGGTGAAAAGAATTCTCGCAATCGAAAACAATTATGAGAGGATGGCATCAAGCTAGAACCATGAATCTTCAAGAGAATGGACAAGATTTAAGGGAAACTCTTCTTCGGTCTTCAAAATCCGAGAATGACGACGAGAAACCACCATGAATTGTTGAGATACTCCGGGATGAAAATTAGAAAGGTTGAACCAACGATGAAAAGAATTTGAAAGCGATCTTGGAGAAGGAATATGACTGATGATACTTCATTCTTACGTCAAACTTCGAAAAGAATTTGGGAATAGCTCCGGGAAAATTAGAAGAGTCAGGCAAGATCCTAGGAAAAGGCCTATGGGTTAGGGCCCACTCAAAAGAAACACCGTTGAAGAGATTGCTTGAAAAGAGAGATTGCACCGGTTGAATAAAATGGCTTGAATGAGAAAACATCCTCGAAAGATCTTGAACGAATGCAGAGTGGAACACGAATCTTCGAGATCTCCTCAGCACTCCAGAACAAATGAATAGCGAGAGGTGAATAAATAAGAGAGATGCACCGACATGAGAAAACATTTGAAATGAAGAAACGATATGATCAACAGCGAAAGCTTGAATTGAATCCACCGGAGAAGAAAATGAGTTAAGCGTGACGAACTTGAGGCTTCCTTAGTAACTTCCTGAGAATCACCGGATAAGAATATTGACGGGAAAGAATGCAGAGGCTTCCTATCAATAACAAGATACTTGATTAAGAAATATGAGTCCTTGAAAAAAAGAAAGGGTGGGAGGGAGGGATAAACAAAGACAACTTGGGTCGGATGAAATGAACACCGTTGAGAAAACCAAGATTTGGTCTTGCACAAATTGAAAGGATTGGGTTAACTTGAAGAGAATCATGCTGGTTGAAAAGAATTAACAAGACAACCTCGATGATCGAAGGATTAGCAACCACATAGAAATATGAGAACACCGCTTAGAATAAGGTATGGAATCCACACTCGGCATTGAAGCAACTCGAATACCACAAAACAAAACAAAACAAAAACAAAGGATTTGGCTTGCAGAATAAGCCGGAACAAACATATGATAGAGATTTTGTCCGAAGTTTTCATGGTGGGGCCCACACGGGCTCGATCGTACAACACCATCATGTACAAGGCAATGCACATGACATACGAAGTGTCCCCGAGTGAGCATAGCCAAGGACTCTTTAAGACACCACGAGACCACTGTAAAACCAACCGTGGATAGGCGGACCACTAGACGTCGAACCCCAATCTCATATCATACATCTGTTGGAAAGATATCCTAAGAGCTACTTGAATTCCCACTTATAAACTCCTGAAACTTTTTGGTTATGCAATCAGGTGTTGGGGATATAGGGGAGACAAAATATATCACCCAAACTAACAATACCTAGATCCAGCTGTATCCATCCTTCAACACATAACCAAGAAACCTTCGGAAATCGTTTACCTCAACCTTCGAAAAGCATCCGTTATACGAGTTATGGCAATACTCCCGAACTCCCGCCCTAGTACTGGGTGGTGTCGAGGTGATCTCACCAACAACTGCATAAAAGAGATTTTCGATGTCGGCGAAACTCAGGTATTCCAGAACTGCAACCATAAAATTGTGATGACAACACCTCGGAGCTCAACTCCCCGGGACACTGCCACAACCCCTAAATGTTAGGAGGTACCAAGAACAATGTTCTCGTCACAAAACCATCGGAACGATTCCAAGATACCCGCGTGATCCTAAATTTTTTTTAGTGAAATTTGAGGAGAGTAGAGTCAAAACTTCTACGTCAGGAGGCCTCACTAGAGTGACGAAGGGATTGGGGAGTAAAAAGAATCCTACTCTCCGATATATATAATCCTAAGACTCAAAACATTTTTTTTCTAGACTCAACAACGCCAGCGATTCGATCAAGCAGGGGGGCTCCTAAGTCGAGGATGGCTCTGATTACCAACTTGTAACACCCACGATGCGGCTATATCTCTCATGTGTCGAGGCACGACTTAGAGGCATAACCGCATTGTAGGTTTTGTTGCAAGAAGGGTCATCTTCACACAATCCCACGTAATGAACAAGAATGGGATAAAGAGTTGGCTTACAATCACCACTTCACACAATGCATAAATTAAACATACATCATTCAGAGTACACTCAAGGTCCGACTACGGAACCAAAATGAAAGAAGACAACCCAACTACTAAATGCTCGATCGTCCCAACTGGGCTCCACTACTGATCATCGGGGAAAGAAACATAGTAACGACCGCGTTCCTCGTCAAACTCCCACTTGAGCTCGGTTGCGTCACCTGCACTGGCATCGTCGGATCCTGCAACTGTTTTGGTAGAATTTGTGAGTCACGAGGACTCAGCAATCTCACACCCACGAGATCAATACTATTTAAGCTTATAGGAAGGATGGGGTAATGAGGTGGAGCTGCAGCAAGCACTAAACAAATATGGTGGCTAACATACGCAAATAAGAGCGAGAAGAGAGGCAAAGCATGGTCGTGAAGCTAGAATTGATCAAAAAGTGATCCTGAAACTACTTACGTTCATACATAACCCAAACCGTGTTCACTTCCCGGACTTCGCCGAAAAGAGACCATCACGGCTACACACGCGGTTGATGTATTTTAATTAAGTCTAGTGTCAAGTTCTCTACAACCGGACATTAACAAATTCTCATCTGCCTCATAACCGCGGGCATGGCTTTCGAAAGATAATACCCTGCAGGGGTGTCCCAACTTAGCCCATCATAAGCTCTCACGGTCAACAAAGGATATTCCTTCTCCCGAGAAGACCCGATCAGCCTCGGAATCCTGGTTTACAAGACATTTCGACAATGGTAAAACAAGACCAGCAAGACCGCCCGAATGTGCTGACAAATACCGATAGGAGCTGCACATATCTCGTTCTCAGGGCACACCGGATGAGCAGTCCGTACAACTAAAACCAGGCCTCAAGTTTCCCTGAGGTGGCGCTGCAAAGGGCTCTAGTTTGGACCAACACTCAGAGGAGCATTGGCCCGGGGGTGTAAAATAAAGATGACCCTCGGGCTCGCGAAAACCCGGGGAAAAAAGGCTTAGGTGGCAAATGGTAAAACCAAGGTTGGGCCTTGCTGGAGGAGTTTTATTCAAGGCAAACTGTCAAGGGGGTCCCATAAATCACCCAACCGCGTAAGGAACGCAAACTCAAGGAACATAACACTGGTATGACGGAAACTAGGGCGGCAAGAGTGGACTAAAACACCAGGCATAAGGCCGAGCCTTCCACCCTTTACTAAGTATATAGATGCATTAATTAAATAAGAGATATTGTGATATCCCAAAATATCCATGTTCCAACATGGAACCAACTTCAACTTCACCTGCAACTAACAACGCTATAAGAGGGGCTGAGCAAAAGCGGTAACATAGCCAAACAACTGTTTGCTAGGAAAGGGTGGTTAGAGGCTTGACATGGCAATATGGGAGACATGATATATCAAGTGGTAGGTATCGCAGCATAGCAAAAGAGCGAGCAACTAGCAAGCAAAGATAGAAGTGATTTCGAGGGTATGGTCATCTTGCCTGAGATCCCGCAAGGAAGAAGAACGAGTCAATGAAGAAGACAAACGGATGTAGTCGAACGAATCCTCACAACTCCGGAACGAAACCGAAGCTAACGAGAGAAGCAACCCGGAAAGAAACAAACAACGTAGTAAACAACCACCACATACACATGGAATGATGCTCAAACAAGTATGATGCATGTCCGGTTCAAAGATGCATGGCATGGCAAAGTGCAACAAACAACACTACAAATTAAGTGGAGCTCAATATGCAACGAGTTGCATATTGACGAAACACCACATTCATTTATATAGTTCTCTCTCGTTTATGTACCCAACAATATTAAATGTTGTTAAACATGGCAAGGGGTGAAGCATAATAAAACTACACATCTAGGCAAGTTTAAATGAGGTCGGAACAACAAACAACAATTCCGGAAAATCCTCATGTACATATTGTAGATTTGGTACTGTTCTTCCCTAAACCATATTTTAGAGTTTTTAAACAGAAAACTAAAGTGCACCATGTTAAACTAGGCATTTTTCTACCCCATTTACATATAAAGTTTATTAAAAACGGAGCTACGGTTAATTAGTTATGGAATAAAACATTTTAACATGCTATTTATGCAAATTAATTCAAACAGCACATTTAAACATTTTAAACATGCATGAAAGTTGGGTATTATGAAACTAGATGAAATTCTAAGCACTTTTCATATTTAAATCATTTTAATCCGATGCACGGTTTGTGATTTATTAAATGCATGAACATGAGGGTGCAATCTGTAAACATTCAGTTTACTGGATAATTAGATAAATTCGCAGCAAGGGAAAAAAACATGCACGGGCCGAAACTGAGTGCACTGCTGTGCCAATAGAGATGGGCTGGGCTATGCTCACACTGGGCCAACAGGCCGGCTCGGTGGGGAGGCTGGACGCGGGCGGCAAACCCTATTTGGCGCTGCAGGCGCCCGTTATAGGCCATTTTGCTAACGGGCGCCTGCAGCGCACACCCTCCTGCCATGATTTGGGCCGGCCCAGTTACCTTGTGCGTTCCTGTAAAAACTGGCGAAAAAAGGGTGGCCAGCGACGGAATCGAACCCGCGACCCCTCGGGCGTTGGCGCTGCACTCTAGCCATACGGCAATCAAACCTCTCCTGTAATTTTCCTTTACTTCTCTTCTTTATCGCACTCTCACTTCGGTTTTTATTTCTTTTTCTTGTTTTTCTTTTTTCTGATCCTTTTTTGTTTTCTTTAATTCAAAGTTTTTAAAGATTCATAATTCTTTTTTTTTCTAAATTCACGAACTTTGTTTCATATTCGATGAACTTTTTTCAAAATCAATGAACTTTTTCAAAAGTGTTGAATTTTTCTTAAAAATCGTTGAACTTATTTTTCAAAATTTTATGAATTTTTGCCAAATTTCATGAACTTTTTTTCAAATCGGATGAACTATTTTTTCAAGTTCAAGGAACTTTTTCCATATTTGATGAACTTTTTTGAAATTTGATGAACTTTTTTTCAAATCCGATGAACCTTTTCAAATTTGATGAAATTTTTCAAAATTCAATGAATATTTTTTCAAATCCGATGAACTATTTTTTCAATGATGAACTTTTTCCAAATTCGATGAACTTTTTCTAAATTTGATGATTTTTTTTCAAATCCGATGAACTTTTTCCAAATTCTCTGAACTTTTTTCAAATCCGATGAACTATTTTTTCAATGATGAACTTTTTCCAAATCCGATGAACTTTTTCTAAATTTGATGAACTTTTTTTCAAATCCGATGAACTTTTTCCAAATTCGCTGAACTTTTTTCAAATTTGATGAACTTTTTTTGAAATCTGATGAACTTTTTTTCAAATCCGATGAACTTCTCCAAATTCGATGAACGTTTTTTTGAAATCCGTTGAACTATTTTTTCAAATTTGATGAACTTTTTTTCAAATCCGATGATTTGTTTTTCAGATTTGATGAACTTTTTCTCAGATTCGATGAACCTTTTCCAGTTTTGATGAACCTTTCTCAAATTTGATGAACATTTTTGCAAATTCGATGAACTTTCTTCAAATTTGATGAACTTAAAAAAAACAATGGTTTTTTTTTCAAATTTTTAAAAAACTCGTGCATTTTGAAAAAAATAATCTTTGATATTCTTTAAAATGGTGCACGTATTTAGCAAAAAAGGAAAGAAAGAAGGCGAACAAAGCCGTTACATAAAAAGAGAAAAAGGATTGAAAAACAGTTTGCGGAAGGGTCTGAGGTTCGCGAGCTGCAGAAAGAATAAAAGGAACCATACGAAGACTATAAGCGTATGTATGATCATGGTGTAGTGGTTGGTGCACCCGTAAGTTGTTCGTGAGGTCTAGTGTTCAAGTCTTGTTACCCGCATATAATTTTTGCAGTTTCTGGCAGAAAGGGAAAAACAAATGGGCCGGCCCATTACGCGCCCCTGCGAGCGCAAGTTTCTCAGCGCCGACTAGGAGCTCCCTGGCAGATCGGGACGAGGCCGGCTGGAGCTGGGCCACGAGGTGCGACCGGTCAACGGGGAGGCTGGACGAGGCGGGCGCTCGCTCGTTCCCGAGCGAAACGACAGCAGGCGGGGGCGCGATGCAGGGGACTCGGTCAACGGCGAAGCGGGACTTGGCGCAGCGACGGGAACCTGCCGGATCCGAGAAGCAGTCGAACGAGGAGGTCGGGGAAGAGGCGATGCTCGATGCGGGGCTGCCGGATCTGGTGCAGCGGAGGTCACAAGCGAGGCGGAGGAAGGCGAGGCGCGGACGGACTTGGCAGGGAGGCTGTAGAGGAAGTCGGCGGTTGGCGCGAGCTGCAGGCGGCGGGCTGGACGCGGGGGAGGCCAAGAATGGGCAGCGGAGCATGCTCCCGTCCAGATCCAGCCAGACCCGAGCGGGGCTGGAGGCAACGACGGTGGTGGACTCGAGCTTCGGCGGTGCCGCTGGTTCGCTGTGAGAAAAAGGAACAAGACGAGGGGGATGATCAGGGAAGAGCAGCATGATGGGGAAAAGGAAGGAGACGGCGCAGAGGAACGGCGACGTGACCTGCATCTCGCCGGCCCGACATGAAGGGGAAGCTGGAGATGAGGACGAGCGCTCCTGCTCGGGGACTTGGGCGGCTTCACGATTCATTCGAGATCGAGGGGGGGAAGAGGTAGGCTTCGGGAGCCTGGGCAAGAAACAGAGGAGGAGCTCGGGATCGAGGCTAGCAAATCGGGGAGGAGCAGTGGAGAGCGCTGGTTGGTGGGTGGAGGAAAACGAGGAGGAGGTGGATCGAGACCGGGTGGCAGCGGCGAGGAGGAAGGATGGGACAGCTCCCGGTTGCCTCGTTTATATACGCTGGAAGATTAGGTTAGGGGGTATTGGGCCCGTTCGATCGTAATCGGGCGATCGAGAATAAATTGGCTAGGGAGCCCAAATAAGAAAACAGAGATGTTTTATAGATGTTGGGCGATGATCCGGACCCATCGGTCATGACTGCCTGGGTCGGGTTCAGAGAAGTTTCGGACGCGCATGCGAGGGGTTTGCGGGATGTGCGGAGAGGGGTTAGGCGGATGAGGTCAAGTGTGCGGTTGGACTGAGAATGGTCAAAGAAGGCAAACAGTCTGACGACATGCCACGGAGACAAGGAGAGAGGCGGCAACTATGAACGATTACGAGTTTTTATGAAAACATGTGGATGCAATGCTCATGATGACAAGATGAATGCAACAAACAAAATAAAACACACGGCGAACACGAAAATATATGGAAAGCGTCTGGAGCGTCGGTCTTGGGGCGTTACACCTGCATTTTGATATACCCGGGGCCGCGTGAAATTTGCTACTCTACTCAAAACTAGTACTAGTAAGGTACACATGTATTGAACGCATGAGATTTCGAAACAAAATTATGAATAAATACACACTATAGCATGTAAACCTTTGAGTCATATATGCATGATGTAGATGTTCGTTTAGTTCTTGTAGTTCATCTCATTCAAAATCAATAAGTTTTATAAAAATGTTAAGATTCATGGGGTTGTGCATTGTACTCCCTCCGTTCCAAAATAGATGACCCAACTTTGCACTAACTTTGTACAAAGTTAGTGCAAAGTTGGGTCATCTATTTTGGAACGAAGGAAGTAAATCATAAAGTAAAAAACAAATAATGGCAATTCATTTAGAAAAAATAATCAATTATGATACAGAAGATTCTAGAACAAAGGAGAAGTGCTTGTGTTTTGAGGTTTGTGCATTATGCTTAAGTTCAACCATGGAGTCTTCTAAATTGTACATGTGGCAGATCTGGTGGAATGTTGATGATATCCAATGGCCAGTAGTGCTCGGATTTGCCTATCTCTGCACTGTCGGGTTAGCTTCATCCAGCGACCATCTTTCAAAGTTATTGGCACACTATATAGTTCTTGTGCCATAGTTGCATGTTTTGGAAAAAAGCTACTAGTGGGTTGTACTATCTATTTAGGAATAGAAGATGTATACATGGAAGTTGTAGGGAAAGAGATGACATGCAGCATCTCAATTCCTATGAGTAGGGATTGGAAAAGAGATGTCATTTGGTTCACATCATAGGAACTTTTCTATTGAATCTAGAGATGACATGTATCTCAATTCCTATGAGGAGGGATTAGAAAAGAGATGTAATTTGGTTCATATCATAGGAACTTTTCTATTAAATATACGCTAATGTTTATTTTCCTTTGAAATTAAGGGAGTATAGGAATCCATTCATATGAACCAAGCGGCTCTAAAGCTATAGAAATGATATCATGTTTATTTCCTTTGAAATGTGGAGTATATGAATCTATTCCTATGAACCAATTGGCTCTAAAGGAAAAAATCCTATAAAAATCATATCATATAGAGTTCCTATGATATTCCTCGACACTAAAAGATGCTTGAAATTGCTGCGGGTGATACGATGGTATTTCTTTGTAGACTCCTCACCCAACTTTATAGTTACCTCTCAAAGATGAATGAAATGATATATACATGGTATTCTACATGTGCAATTTGGTACACGAAAACTCGGTAAAAGTTTGCGAGTTTCGAATTTTCAATAAAGCTATATGCACTGCATTTCAGAACGGATGGAGCATACGGCAGTTGCTAACACTCACGTGGAAGATTTGTGTGTAGGAGGAGTGGCTGTTCTGTTAAATGACATGGCAAAACTGACACTGTCGGATGCCGATCTAACGGTTCTTACGGCGTTCGTCAGGAAAAGGCTTGTGGCGAACGTTTGTCAGATAATGATTTATGGACACATGCATTGCATTGATACGTGCCCCCCTCTCTCTCACGCACACGCACCCTCACGAGTCACGACTCTCCCGAGTCCTCTCGCAGACTCACACGTCGCACCCACTGTCTATCTGCAGGTAGACGTCACGCACATATGTGCTCTTCACACGCTACCCTCAGAACTTCTAAAAAACAAAAGACGGCACACACATTTTATTTTAGCTCACACGTCACACACTTGTACTATTACTCTTGCGGCGAACGTTCTTTGGGCATAGTATATTGTACTCTCACGAAGAGAAGCGGTGCACGCACGCACTAGTTCTCTCACACCCACTCGCGGGTACACGTAGGAGCGCATTTTTTTGAAGCTAGTACAACAAAATCACTCCACTATATATAAAAGCAGGAGCCTTAGTGCTTGCTTTACTAGGGTTCCTCTCGTTCACTCTCTCATGCTCTCCAGATCTAAGCAACACATAGGTGGCCACACTCTCTCTCTCTCAGCTCACGGCTGGTCACAAATCCGGCCGGACAACCTCGACCGGGGCAGGGGTGTAGGTGCATCGTTCACGCTGTCGTCGGCGGCGAGGGAGGAGACCAACGACTGCCCGCGCGTCCCGATTGGCGGCCATGCCGTTCTCTCCGAGAGAGCGCCGGCTTGGGAGGGCCTCTGACCCCTTCTTCCTCTCTGCGGTATTGTGGCCAAGATGCGGCCTCCCGATGCCGTCTTTGCGACATGCCGACGACCCTCGGGTATATATTCCTTCGAAACCTGCCTTGCTCTACTGCCCCAGCTCCCTTCGTATGGATCCTTTTCTACTTCCGTCCGCTGTTCCAAAGCCACCTAGACTTCTACTATTATTAGAAGTAAAGCTATTTCATACAGTCGACTCAAAGCGTTGGTTCAAACAGGGAAGAAAGTGGGAAACCTGTAGCATGAATCTAGGACTTGGTTCTAAGAGGAAACGGGGGAAAGTAGCAATATGTGTCACTGTTTAAAAAACCGTATTTCTTATTTGCGCAAACAGGGATGTCTGTCTCCATATCATTTCGGGATGTTTGTCTCCATATCATTTCTATCCGCGCAATCAAAAGCACACACCTCAGTTTTAGTACAACTGCGCAAAATGAGAAGGCTATCCCTCGTTGCCGTCGTCTAACCTCCCGTCTTCAAGGTATCCCTACATTGGTAGTAACTAAGGTAGAATGACCAACGCAATCTAAAAGAAGCTGATTCGTACGTTTTACTTCATGATTGCAATGCAGGGACGAGCGAAAACAACTGCATCCTAGTCCGGAATGCACTTTCTACCAGTTCATCCATGGACCGAGGACTAGCTGGCACGGCTGCACGGTGGTTTTTTGGACAGGTGCGCAGACAAGAGGCATTGTGGTCTGCTTATTTCTGCAAATAGCGGTGCTTAAATTTAGTCGAATGCACAAGAATTTCACCTGGTCAGTACACTGCATGGTTCAGTTCAACATTCCAGCTGAGACCACAATTATAATTGGTTATTCTGGAATGAGAGAACCTAACCCTGAATGGTGGCAACAAGAAAAAACCAGAGTGAACTCGAGGAAATTTAAGCCTGCCGGGAGGCCCTTTGCTCAGAGAGAAGCCTTGCTTGTTTTTTCCTGATTTGTAAACCTTCTCACAACTTTGTCTTTTGCTGTGAACTAGTATATGTTTGATATGTTCTATGAATCATTGAGATGTATAAAATTGCTTAACTTATGCTTTTCAAGTTTTTTATGAAGACGAGTTTAATGTGAGTGTTCCACATGAGCGCTGGACTAGCGTGTGAACATTTGGAATTTATTACATTGTGGCCTCAATTAACTGCATGAACCACTGTAACAAGATACATAGTTGCTTATATGTCAGACAACAGATTGTTGATTGTTAGCTGGTCGATAGCCTAGTGTTGAAGCGAGCTGAGCCAATGTGCCGTGTTTTGCACAACTGCTTACAAGTGGGGTAGCACCAACAGTGTTTACAAGTACTTATGTATACGTCGGCGCACGGTTCTCGAACGAGTGCTCTATTTCATCAAAACACACACTGCTCGTATGATAAACCGTGACAACTTATGTCTTGCCATGCCATATTCATGAAAAAACTAGTGAGGACGCATCTGTTTCGGCAACAATTACGATGGTTCTCACATAATTCAGGGGCACACAAAAGTAGCAGCAGTTCCCATAGACGGATTCAAACAGAGTACTAGCCCCGAAGGGGTCGATAATAGGCAAGGTTCGGATAATTAGACACAATCCAAACTACTATTAAACACTAGCTGGGGCAACTATTTCATGCCTCGATCTAATTTGGGCTGGACACAAGACGGACCTTGCCATGAACATCATCGAGGACGTCCCGCAGCAGCTCAATCCTGTGAACCTTCATGAAGACAACCTTGTGGCCTTGCCACTGATAAACTTGTTTGTGGAGGCATGCCACGTCATCTTCCTGTGTAAGCTTGACAAGAACAGTATTCCTCACAAACGAAGGAGTAGCTTTGAACTTCTTGTGCTTCAGTACACCCTGGACAACACGCCTGACAACAGTGAGGCTGGAATACAACTCTTCATTGGTATAACCGCAAATGGCTTCCAGGATCCAACAGCCTAAAAACTCTGTTTTCCCAGTGCATATATTCAGGCCGTCCGCCTCATAGCGAGTGACATGTACAACCACACAATCCTTGTCTGCATCAGAGCTCTAATTGAAACAGAAACAAGTTCTGAATTACTTTTCAGTATAAGAAACACAAGTTATTTAAACCACTACGTATACCATGGCATCGAAGCTAATAAAATTTTGCATTATTAATCACCACATACTTCCTTTTATAAAAAAAATCACCACATACTTAGATGAAAAACCACAATCAAGATCGGCAAAGAAGGAAATCACCTTGGGAAGCTTAGCGGGGGGGGGGGGGACACATCCTCGAAGGGGGAAAACTGCTCCTTCAGTGCCACGGGGGCTGTAACCTCAAACGGGGCGTTGACCATCTCAGTATCTGGGGTTGCCTCGGTGGTTGCCTCCATCTTCTTGGAGCTCTCTGTCTCGTGGGGACCAGCCTCCCGCGTCTGCTCCAATATCGGCAGATCTTTGCCTGGTTTTCCTTGGTCCATCACGAAACTGACGAATACTAGGAGACCACTGAAAGGAAAACACAATCGCAATGACAATGAAACAAAAAAGAGAGTGAGGATCAGTTACTTCTTTGCAAAAGTTCCATTTTTTCCTCTGAACGAAAATATACCAACATCACGGATCTGCTTACCTTCCCTTGTTCGGAGAGAAGAACAGTGGCAGATGCAAGTGTTTCCTTTCTTGAAGACAGTGAGGGAGAAGGGTATTCGGCGAAGAGTGAAATGATGGTTGCTTCGTCCGTCAAACTTAGACTGCGGGGAGGTGGGGTTTTTTGATACGACGGCTCGTTACTGCCGCGCTACGACCGGGGTGACTCTCCGCCTGCATACTGCCTTCTAATGTGGTGGATGGCATTTGGGCCCGCGCGCTGCATGGCCCGCATGTCAGTGAACAAAAGTATAACGGCATTCAGTAGAGGGAGACGTTTCAATGACCTAGGAGGAGTCAGAAGCGGTAGAGTGTCTCCACTGTACTAGCAGTAATTGTTTTTCTGGGTAGCTGTAGAGTGTCTCCACTGTACTAGTAGTAATTATTTCTCGGGTCCCAAGACAAAACAGCCCATCCACACTAGTAAATAGTAAAATCAATTCAAAAGCCCATATATTTATTGAATGAGATGCGCTACCCACACCCAGCACACCGCCCCCCACCCCCCCAAAAAAACCTGGGTGCTCTTCTTCCTCCTTGTTCCCACCCACCTCACGTCAGCTCGCTCCACTCGTACCCCCAAATTCCTCACCTCACTCCTACAGAAAACCCCAGCTCCCCTTCTTCCTCACTCCTACAAAAAAACCCCAGCTCCCCTTCTTCTTCGCTCACACTACAACTAGGCTCGTCATTCGTTACTCTGCTCAAATCCGTGAGCGCGACGCGACGCCCTCGAGGAAAATGGAGTCGGCTGACCCCAGTGCCAAGAAGATGAGGCTCCCGCCAGCGGCGACGCATGTTGTAGATCCCGCACCCGGCAGCGCGGGGAGAAGCCGTGACCCCGCCCCCACCGGATCCTAGGAACCTGTAGAATCTCGGGTGGACCGCATCAGCGATCTCCCGGATGCCCTCCTTGGGGAGATCATCTCGCTTCTCCCCACCAAGGATTGCCGCCGCACCCAAATCCTCTCAATTCAGTGGCGCCCTCTATGGCGCGTCGTTCCCCTTAATCTCGACTGTTGTCAGCTATCTCTCTTCAATTATTTTGAAATCCCTAGAGCCATCATCTCCTCCCACCAGGGCTCCGTTCAAAGCCTCTGCATCCCGTCATGCTACCTGAGCAAGCATACCATGCCCTGCACGGTGGACGCCTGGCTGGAATCCCCTGAATTCACAGAATTACAACTGCTTGAGTTCTACTATTCCCCTAGAAATCACGTACCACATACCGAACGCCATGAACTTGTGCCCTCAGCACCGATGTCCATCTCGGGGTTTTCGTCCTCTCTCCACACCGCCACCTTTGCGCAGTGCTACCTACCAGACAATCTGGTACTAAACCTTCGACTCCCATTTCTCAAGAAACTTTCACTTGTGCGGGTTCGTATATCAGAGGTCTCATTACACAGCATCATCCACTCCAGTTGCCCTGCGCTAGAGTGCTTGGTGCTTGTTTTCACAGTTAGAATCGGTTGTCTCCAAATAAAGTCGCCTAACCTTGTAAGAATTGGAATTTCTTTTGACGGAAGGCAGCTCATCATCCAAGATGCCCCTTCACTTCAAAGGTTGATCCTTGATTCTAGTTATTCACCGTTGCAAATAACCGTCATCTCTGCGCCTAAACTGGAGACCTTGGGTGTAATACATGATCTCTGTGCTCATTTCAATATGGTGTTTGGCTCCACAGTACTTCAGGTACTTTATATTATCATCTACACTTGTAACCATAAGCTGCATTTTAAATTTCTGTGCATAATTTATATATCATCTTGGAGTACACATTTTGTACTAATATTATGTTCTATGCTCAATGAAGAGTTTCTCCATGGATGGCCTATCAATGGTGCTGGATTCTGTCAAGATCTTATATATCCAAATGAATAGTTTTGATCTGAACAAGATTATTGGCTTGCTGCAATGCTTTCCATGTCTGGAGAAGTTGTATATAAAGGTGATAATTTCACGCACATTGGAAGCCCGCATATAGTGTACTAGAATTAACCGTTCAGCTGTTGCTCTTTCGACACTCTTCTTTTAGACCTTAACTGTTTTCAATCTTCATGTCTATTTAGGCAACAGGACAGGGTAAGAAAGTTATAACCAATCGGTGGATTCGTAAGCATCGGGATTTTCTCACTTCTCATGAGATTCGATTGAAGACAATAACGCTAGAACGATATGTAGCCAACCGTGCAAACACAAGATTTGTCACATTCTTCCTGCTGAATGCGAGGTTACTATTGTCCATCAGGCTTAAGTTTATCAGCAGCATGGTTTTGACGGATGGGTATGTCAAAGAGCAAAAAAAGGAGTTTCAGGTGGGCAAAAGAGCTTCTGAACGTGCCGGGCTTCTATTTACAACATATTGTGGTCATAATCCAGTAAATTTTACGACCCAGGATGTTCATTCTATGGACCTGACCGATCCATTTGACTGTTATTGCCGAAAACAGTGCTGGAGTTAGATGTTGTTGCCCTTTTCAATCTAGTTTTTTTGTAAACCTGACGAACAATTAACCTCTCGTGCTTTTGTACAGTTTGTAAGCTGGAGTTAGATGTTCCTGCCCTTTTCAACTCGGCTGTGACTTTCATATTTTCTTTGAAACAAGGAAAATGGCTTGCCATTCGTTTAATTTAGAGTGAAATATTGTAACAAATCCAAACCAAGGGAAATAACATCACTCTCGCCGGCTGCTTGAGCTCACTGTGCATTACAGAAGCCAAGTGATTAGCCCCCACCAGCACCCACAAACTTATTTTGAACTAGCACATCAAATGGGCTATAAATTTTCATAGGAAAGGCTGGACATCTGGGGCTCACGCCATTGTCAACATAGTCAATAAACAAGAGAATTACACTACGAGCGGCTGACACCAGGGACCCAGCTAGTCGCACAGTTTTTTTTGAGGAACAAGCAGTTGTTATTTATACTAGTTTTAGCGATGGATCAGGGTAACAACGGGGCTGTGCGGGGGCTGTGGCCCGTCTAGCCAGGGTTTTATTTATGTTTACCACATCATGAGCCCAGTTGTGTTTTTTTCTTGCTGAAAATGGCTAGCCCAGTTCTATTTTTTTAAAGAAATACCCAAACAAGGCCTACTTTCTTTATCGGCCTTGCTGGGCTGCAAATCTTTCAAGATGAGGAGAGTTTCATTCGGTTTGCCCAGAAATGGGTTGTATATTTTTAAAACACATCAAACCGGGAATTAGTTTCAATTTTTTTCATTACAAGATCTTAAATTCCATTGATTTTTATGCATGGACAATTATTTGGATTTTATATTTATATAAATTATTTTTCAAAATAGTTTGAATGTGAATCAATATTTCCGGATTAAAAACAGTTGACCGCACCGAAATATGCAAAATTTCGTATACTTTTTAACCGTGGCCACAATATGGGGTGTGATGCTAACAAAAAGAAGATGGGCTCCAAAAAAATTCTTAAGAATTAGCAAATGCGCTGTACATTATTAGAAATAATGGCACATGGGCTGTATGCTGTTTTCCACAGATTTGAGGCTGACTTGTGCGCCTACTACAGGTTGACGCGTATGCTTTCATAAAAAAAAGGTTGACGCACACGCAACGCCCTGTCAACTTAGTCAACACATGAGAGTAGTGACTGTTGGATGTCCATCCAATGGCTGTCGTGCTTCTTCAATCTCTGCTCTTCATGCTCAAGCTGCTCAAACAAGCGCCGGCAGGACCGCCTGCTCCCTCCTCCGCACGGCCAGCTGTGCTGCCGCGCAGGCCTCACCGCCCGACCGTACTCCCATCGCTGGCCTAACCATCCCTCTACTCACCCACACCTGCTGTTATTCTCCGGCGATGGCAGACGAACCAGTAAACCCTCATATAGTCGTACTCCCCTTCGCGTGGGAAATAACTGCCTCCGTGTCGTTCCCTTCCTAGGCCTCGCCGTCGTCCACCACCCTGGTGCTCTCGGCGCAGCCTGGTCAACGTGGTCAATGAACAACATCCATCAAAAGTGGACTATACGTGGAGAGGCTGACAGCTGGGTCCACGGCCGCACGCAAGGAAATGCCTCCTTATTACGCGCAAAATAATGATTCCTCCACCTGACAGCTAGGACCCACAGGAAGGGCCTCTGTATTTCACGAAAAAACGTTCCCCCCGCTGACAGGTCGGACCCACCAGCTATATCTTCGCACGCAAGGAAGTGCCTCCTTATTACGCCCAAAAAAATGAATATCCCCTGCTAGCTGGGACCCACCATATTGTTGGGCTGACTTGTGGGCCTACTAAGTTGACAGGGACGGAGAGCTTTGTCAACTTAGTCAATACTCCAGTGATCGTATGATGTCCATCCAACGGCCATAGTGCTTCTTCAACCTCTGGTCTTCTTGCTCCAGCCGCCCAAAGCAGCGCCGGTCGTGCCGCCTGCTCCTGCCTCCCGTGGTCGGCTGTGCTACCGCGGAGGCCTCACCGCCCCCATACTACTCCCACCACTGGCCAGGCCATCCCCCCACTCACCCACACCCCCTGTTATTCTGCGGCGACGGCAGCCTCACACCGCAGCCGAACCAGTGAACGCTCGTACTCCACTCCGCGTGGGCATCCACTGCCGCGTCTTGCACGGCTCCGCGTCGTCCCCTTCCTAGGCCTCACCGTCGTCCACCGCTGTGGTGCTCTCGGCGCGGCGTGGTCAATGTAGTCGACGACCGAATTCCATCGGAAGAGTACTGTACGTGGAGAGGCTGACAGCCGGGTCCACGACAGCCGCAAGGAAGTGCCTCCTTATTACACGGAAAAAAATTATTCCTCCACCTGACAGCGGGGACTCACCGGACGGGCCACCAGTATTTTGCGAAAAAAATCATTTCCCCCTGACTCCTGGGACCCACCAGACGGGCCACCATATTTCGCGAAAAAAATGTTCCCCCCGCTGTTAGCTCGGACCCACCGGAAGTGCCTCCTTATTACGCACAAAAAATGAATACTCCCCCGGCTAGCTGGGATGCACCTTGCTGGGAGGCTGACTTGTGGGCCTACTAAGTTGACGGGGACGAAGGGTTTGTCAACTTAGTCAATATGAACGATTCTAGCTCCAGTGACCGTACGATGTCCATCCAACGGCCGTAGTGCTTCTTCAACCTCTGGTCTTCTTGCTCCAGCCGCCCAAAGCAGCGCCGGTCGTGCCGCATGCTCCTGCCTCCCGTGGCCGGCTGTGCTGCCGTAGAGGCCTCACCGCCGGCCAGGCCCTGCGGCAATGGTAGCCTCACACCGCAGCCGAACCAGTGAACCCTCGTAGTCCTCTCCGCGCGGGCTTCCACTGCCGCGTCGTCCCCTTCCTAGGCCTCGCCGTCATCCACCGCCGTGGTGCTCTCCACGCGGCGTGATCAACGTGGTCAAGGAACTGTTGGAAATATGCCCTAGAGGCAATAATAAATTGATTATTATTATATTTCCTTGTTCATGATAATCGTTTATTATCCATGCTATAATTGTATTGATAGGAAACTCAGATACATGTGTGGATACATAGACAACACCATGTCCCTAGTAAGCCTCTAGTTGACTAGCTCGTTGATCAATAGATGGTTACGGTTTCCTAAACCATGGACATTGGATGTCGTTGATAACGGGATCACATCATTAGGAGAATGATGTGATGGACAAGACCCAATCCTAAGCATAGCACTAGATCGTGTAGTTCATATGCTATAGCTTTTCTAATGTCAAGTATCACTTCCTTAGACCATGAGACTGTGTAACTCCCGGATACCGTAGGAATGCTTTGGGTGTATCAAACGTCACAACGTAACTGGGTGATTATAAAGGTGCATTACGGGTATCTCTGAAAGTGTCTGTTGGGTTGGCACGAATCGAGACTGGGATTTGTCACTCCGTGTAAGCGGAGAGGTATCTCTGGGCCCACTCGGTAGGACATCATCATATGCGCAATGTGACCAAAGAGTTGATCACGGGATGATGTGTTAAGGAACGAGTAAAGAGACTTGCCGGTAACGAGATTGAACAAGGTATAAGGATACCGACGATCGAATCTCGGGCAGGTACAATACCGCTAGACAAAGGGAATTGTATACGGGATTGATTAAGTCCTTGACATCGTGGTTCATCTGATGAGATCATCGTGGAACATGTGGGAGCCATCATGGGTATCCAGATCCCGCTGTTGGTTATTGACCGGAGAACGTCTCGGTCATGTCTGCATGTCTCCCGAACCCGTAGGGTCTACACACTTAAGGTTCGGTGACGCTAGGGTTATAGAGATATTAGTATGCGGTAACCCGAAAGTTGTTCGGAGTCCCGGATGAGATCCCGGACATCACGAGGAGTTCCGGAATGGTCCGGAGGTAAAGAATTATATATAGGAAGTGCTATTTCGGCCATCGGGACAAGTTTCGGGGTCACCGGTATTGTACCGGGACCACCGGAAGGGTCCCGGGGGTCCACCGGGTGGGGCCACCTGCCCCGGGGGGCCACATGGGCTGTAGGGGGTGTGCCTTGGCCTATATGGGCCAAGGGCACCAGCCCCAAGAGGCCCATGCGCCAAGAGATGGGAAAAGAGGAGAGTCCTAAAGGGGGAAGGCACCTCCGAGGTGCCTTGGGGAGGATGGACTCCTCCCCACCCTTGGCCGCACCCTTCCTTGGAGGAAGGGGCAAGGGCTGCGCCTCCCCCTCTCCCTTGGCCCTATATATAGTGGGGAAAAGGAGGAGCAAACCAATCTAAGGCCTGGCGCCTCCCTCTCCCTCCCGTGACACATCTTCCTCCTCCCGCAGCGCTTAGCGAAGCCCTGTTGGAATCCCGCTACTTCCACCATGCCGTCGTGCTGCTGGATCTCCATCAACCTCTCCCTCCTCCTTGCTGGATCAAGGCGTGGGAGACGTCTCCGTTCCGTACGTGTGTTGAACGCGGAGGTGCCGTCCGTTCGGCACTAGGATCATCGGTGATTTGAATCACGACGAGTACGACTCCATCAACCCCGTTCACTTGAACGCTTCCGCTTAGCGATCTACAAGGGTATGTAGATGCACTCTCCTTCCCCTCGTTGCTAGTCTCTCCATAGATAGATCTTGGTGACACGTAGGAAAATTTTGAATTTCTGCTACGTTCCCCAACAGTGGCATCATGAGCTAGGTCTATTGCGTAGATTCTATGCACGAGTAGAACACAAAGTAGTTGTGGGTGTTGATTTTGTTCAATATGCTTGCCGTTACTAGTCTTATCTTGATTCGGCGGCATCGTGGGATGAAGCGGCCTGGACCAACCTTACACGTACTCTTACGTGAGACCGGTTCCACCGACAAACATGCACTAGATGCATAAGGTGGCTAGCGGGTGTCTGTCTCTCCTACTTTAGTCGGATCGGATTCGATGAAAAGGGTCCTTATGAAGGGTAAATAGCAATTGGCATATCACGTTGTGGTTTTGCGTAGGTAAGAAACGTTCTTGCTAGAAACCCATAGCAGCCACGTAAAACATGCAAACAACAATTAGATGACGTCTAACTTGTTTTTGCAGGGTATGCTATGTGATGTGATATGGCCAAAAGGATGTGATGAATGATATATGTAATGTATGAGATTGATCATGTTCTTGTAATAGATGATCATGGAGCCCCAAGATGGAGATCAAAGGAGCTACATGATATTGGCCATATCATGTCACTATTTGATTGCATATGATGTTTATCATGTTATGCATCTTGTTTACTTAGTACGACGGTAGTAAATAAGATGATCCCTCATTAAAATTTCAAGAAGTGTTCTCCGCTAACTGTGCACCGTTGCTACAGTTCGTCGCTTCGAAGCATCACGTGTTAATCGGGTGTGATAGATCCTTTCGTTCACATACAACGGGTGTAAGCAAGATTTACACATGCAAAAACACTTAGGGTTAACTTGACGAGCCTAGCATGTGAAGACATGGCCTCGGAACACAGAGACCGAAAGGTCGAACACGAGTCGTATGGAAGATACGATCAACATGAAGATGTTCACCGACGTTGACTAGTCCGTCTCACGTGATGATCGGACACGGCCTAGTTCACTCGGATCATGTAATCACTTAGATGACTAGAGGGATGTCTATCTAAGTGGGAGTTCATAAGATGAACTTAATTATCCTGAACATAGTCAAAAGGATTTTGCAAATTATGTCGTAGCTCGCGCTTTTGTTCTACTGTTTAGATATGTTCCTAGAGAAAAATTAGTTGAAAGTTGATAGTAGCAATTATGCGGACTAGGTCCGTAAACTGAGGATTGTCCTCATTGCTTCATAGAAGGCTGATGTCCTTAATGCACCGCTCAGTGTGCTGAACCTCGAACGTTGTCTGTGGATGTTGTGAACATCTGACATACACGTTTTGATAACTACGTGATAGTTCAGTTAAACGGTTTAGAGTTGAGGCACCAAAGACGTTTTGAAACGTCACGAAACATATGAGATGTTTTGAGGGCTGAAATTGGAATTTCAGGCTCGTGCCCACGTCAAGAGGTATAAGACCTCCGACGATTTTCTTAACCTGCAAACTAAGGAGAAAAGCTCAATTGTTGAGCTTGTGCTCAGATTGTCTGAGTACAACAATCATTTGAATCAAGTGGGAGTTGATCTTCCAGATGAGATAGTGATGTTTCTCCGAAGTCATTACCACCAAGCTGCTTGAGCTTCGTGATGAACTATGATATATCAGGGACATATATGATGATCCTTGAGATATCCGCGATGTTTGACACCGCGAAAGTAGAAATCAAGAAGGAGCATCAATTGTTGATGGTTGGTGAAACCACTAGTTTCAAGAAGGGCAAGGGCAAGAAGGGATACTTCATGAAACGGCAATTCAGCTGCTGCTCTAGTGAAGAAACCCAAGGTTGAACCCAAACCCGAGACTAAGTGCTTCTGTAATAAGGGGAACAGCCACTGGAGCATAATTACCCTGGATACTTGCTAGATAAGAAGGCTGGCAAGGTCGATAGAAGCATATTGGATATACATTGTGTTGATGTGTACTTTACTAGTACTCCTAGTAGCACCAGGGTATTAGATACCGGTTCGGTTGCTAAGTGTTAGTAACTCGAAATAAAAGCTACAGAATAAACAGGGACTAGCTAAAGGTGAGCTGACGATATGTGTTGGAAGTATTTCCAATGTTGATATGATCAAGCATCGCACGCTCCCTCTACCATCGAGATTGGTGTTTGCGTTGAGCATATACATGATTGGATTATGTCTATCGCAATACGGTTATTCATTCAAGGAGAATAATGGTTACTCTGTTTATTTGAATGATACCTTCAATGGTCTTACACCTGAAATGAATGGTTTATTGAACCTCGATCGTAGTGATACACATATTCATGCCAAAAGATAGTAATGATAGTACCACCTACTTGTGGCACAGCCACGTAAGTCATATCGGTATAAAATGCATGAAGAAGCTCCATGTTGATGGATCTTTGGACTCACTCATTTTTGAAAAGTTTGGGACATGCGAACCATGTCTATTGGTATATATGCATGAAGAAACTCCATGCAAATGGACCGTTTTATACTCGCTTGATTTTGAATCACTTGAGACATGCAAATCATACCACATGGGCAAGATGACTAAAAGCCTCGTTTTCAGTAAAATGGAACAAGAAAGCAACTTGTTGGAAGTAATACATTTTTGATGTGTGCAGTCCAATGAGTGCTGAGGCATGTAGTGGATATCGTTATGTTCTTACTTCACAGATGATTTGAGTAGATGTTGAGTATATTTACTTGATGAATCACGGGTCTGAATTATTGAAAGGTTCAACTAATTTCAGTGTGAAGTTGAAAGATCGTCGTGACAAGAGGATAAAAGATCTATGATATGATCATAGAGATGAATATCTGAATTACGAGTTTGGCATAGAATTAAGACATTGTGGAAATTGTTTCACAACTAATACAGCCTGGAACACCATAGTGTGATGGTGTGTCCGAACATCATAACTGCACCCTATTGGATATGATGCATACCATGATGTCTCTTATCGAATTACCACGATAGTTTATGGGTTAGGCATTAGAGACAACCGCATTCACTTTAAATAGGGCACCACGTAATTCCGATGAGGTGACACCGTATGAACTATGGTTTAGAGAAACCTAAGCTGTCATTTCTTAAAAGTTTGGGACTGCGACGCTTATGTGGAAAAGTTTCAGGCCGATAAGCTCGAACCCAAAGCGGATAAATGCATCTTCATAGGACACCCAAAACAGTTGGGTATACCTCCTGTCTCAGATCCGAAAGCAATAAGGGATTGTTTCTAGAATCGGGTCCTTTCTCGAGGAAAAGTTTCTCTCGAAAGAATTGAGTGGGAGGATGGTGGAGACTTGATGAGGTTATTGAACCGTCTCTTCAACTAGTGTGTGGCAGGGCACAGGAAGTTGTTCCTGTGGCACCTACACCAATTGAAGTGGAAGCTTATGATAGTGATCATGAAACTTCAGATCAAGTCACTACCAAACCTCGTAGGATGACAAGGATGCGTACTGCTTCAGAGTGGTACGTAATCCTGTCTTGGAAGTCATGTTGCTAGACAACAATGAACCTATGAGCTATGGAGAAGCAATGGTGGGCCCGGATTCCGATAAATGGCTCGAGGCCATATAATCCGAGAGAGGATCCATATATGAAAACAAAGTGTAGACTTTGGAAGAACTACTTGATGGTCGTAAGGCTATTGAGTATAGATGGATTTTAAAAGGAAGACGGACAATGATGGTAAATGTCACCATTAAGAAAGCTCGACTTGTCGTTAAGAAGTTTCCCGACAAGTTCAAGGAGTTGACTGCGGTGAGACTTTCTCACTCGTAGCGATGCTAAGAGTCTGTTGGAATTATATTAGCAATTACTGCATTATTTATGAAATCTTGCAGATAGGATGTCAAAACATTGTTTCCTCGACGATTTTTCTTGAGGAAAGGTTGTATGTGATACAACCGGAAAGGTTTTGCCAATCCTGAAAAGATGCTAATAAGTATGCAAAGCTCCAGCAATCCTTCTAAGGACTGGAGTAAGCATCTCGGAGTTGGAATGTATGCTTTGATGAGATGATCAAAGATTTTGGGTGTATACAAAGTTTATGAGAAACTGGTATTTCCAAAGAAGTGAGTGGGAGCACTATAGAATTTCTGATGAGTATATGTTGTTGACATGTTGTTGATCAGAAATGATGTAGAATTTCTGGAAAGCATATAGGGTTATTTGGAAAGTGTTTTCAATGGAAAACCTGGATTAAGCTACTTGAGCATTGAGCATCAAGATCTATAAGGATAGATCAAAACGCTTAATGGTACTTTCAAAATGAGCACATACCATGACATGATCTTGAAGGTGTTCAAGATGGATCAGTCAAAGAAGGAGTTCTTGCCTGAGTTGTAAGGTATGAAGTTAAGACTTAAAGCTCGACCACGGCAGAATAGAGAGAAAGGATGAAGGTCGTCCCCTATGCTTAAGACATAGGCTCTACAGTATGCTATGCTGTGTACCGCACCTGAAGTGTGCCTTGCCATGAGTCAGTCAAGGGGTACAAGTGTGATCCAAGAATGGGTCACAGGACAGCGGTCAAAGTTATCCTTAGTAACTAGTGGACTAAGGAATTTTCTCGATTATGGAGGTGGTAAAAGAGTTCGTCGTAAAGGGTTACGTCGATGCAAGCTTAACACCTATCCGGATAGCTCTGAGTAGAGATACCGGATGCATATAATGGAGCAACAATTTAGAATAGCTCCAAGTAGAACAGTTATTTGGAATAAGCTCCAAATAGAATGTGGTAGCTACATCTAGGAGATGACATAGAGATTTGTAAAGCACACACGGATCTGAAAGGTTCAGACCCGTTGACTAAAACCTCTCTCACAAGCAACATGATCAAACCTAGAACTCATTGAGTGTTAATCACATAGTGATGTGAGCTAGACTACTGACTCTAGTAAACTCTTGGGTGGTAGTCACATGGCGATGTGACCTGTGAGTGTTAATCACATGGCGATGTGAACTAGATTATTGACTCTAGTGCAAGTGGGAGACTGTTGACTGTTGGAAATATGCCCTAGAGGCAATAATAAATTTGGTTATTATTATATTTCCTTGTTCATGATAATCGTTTATTATCCATGCTATAATTGTATTGATAGGAAACTCAGATACATGTGTGGATACATAGACAACACCATGTTCCTAGTAAGCCTCTAGTTGACTAGCTCGTTGATCAATAGATGGTTACGGTTTCCTAACCATGGACATTGGATTTCGTTGATAACGGGATCACATCATTAGGAGAATGATGTGATGACAAGACCAATCCTAAGCATAGCACTAGATCGTGTAGTTCGTATGCTAATAGCTTTTCCTAAATGTCAAGTATCATTTCCTTAGACATGAGATTGTGCAACTCCCGGATACCGTAGAATGCTTTGGGTGTATCAAACGTCACAACGTACTGGGTGGCTATAAAGGTGCACTACGGGTATCTCCGAAGTGTCTGTTGGGTGGCACGAATCGAGACTGGGATTTGTCACTCCGTGTAAACGGAGAGGTATCTCTGGGCCCACTCGGTAGGACATCATCATATGCGCAATGTGACCAAGGAGTTGATCACGGGATGATGTGTTACGGAACGAGTAAAGAGACTTGCCGGTAACGAGATTGAACAAGGTATTGGATACCGACGATCGAATCTCGGGCAAGTAACATACCGATAGACAAAGGGAATTGTATACGGGATTGATTAAGTCCTTGACATCGTGGTTCATCCGATGAGATCATCGTGGAACATGTGGGAGCCATCATGGGTATCCAGATCCCGCTGTTGGTTATTGACCGGAGAACGTCTCGGTCATGTCTGCATGTCTCCCGAACCCGTAGGGTCTACACACTTAAGGTTCGGTGACGCTAGGGTTATGAAGATATTAGTATGCGGTAACCCGAATGTTGTTCGGAGTCCCGGATGAGATCCCGGACGTCACGAGGAGTTCCGGAATGGTCCGGAGGTAAAGAATTATATATAGGAAGTGCTATTTCGGCCATCGGGACAAGTTTCGGGGTCATCGGTATTGTACCGGGACCACCGGAAGGGTCCCGGGGGTCCACCGGGTGGGGCCACCTGCCCCGGGGGGCCACATGGGCTGTAGGGGTGTGCCTTGGCCTATATGGGCCAAGGGCACCAGCCCCAAGAGGCCCATGCGCCAAGAGAGAGGAAAAGGGGAGAGTCCTAAAAGGGGAAGGCACCTCCGAGGTGCCTTGGGGAGGATGGACTCCTCCCCACCCTTGGCCGCACCCTTCCTTGGAGGAAGGGGCAAGGGCTGCGCCTCCCCCTCTCCCTTGGCCCTATATATAGTGGGGAAAAAGGAGGAGCAAACCAATCTAAGGCCTGGCGCCTCCCTCTCCCTCCCGTGACACATCTCCCCTCCCGCAGCGCTTAGCGAAGCCCTGTTGGAATCCCGCTACTTCCACCATGCCGTCGTGCTGCTGGATCTCCATCAACCTCTCCCTCCTCCTTGCTGGATCAAGGCATGGGAGACGTCTCCCTTCCGTACGTGTGTTGAACGCGGAGGGCGGAGGTGCCGTCCGTTCGGCACTAGGATCATCGGTGATTTGAATCACGACGAGTACGACTCCATCAACCCCGTTCACTTGAACGCTTCCGCTTAGCGATCTACAAGGGTATGTAGATGCACTCTCCTTCCCCTCATTGCTAGTCTCTCCATAGATAGATCTTGGTGACACGTAGGAAAATTTTGAATTTCTGCTACGTTCCCCAACAGGAACGACTTCCATCGGAAGAGTACTGTACGTGGAGAGACTGGCAGCTGGGTCCACGGCCATGATCACGGGATGATGTGTTACGAATGAGTAAAGAGACTTGCCGGTAACGAGATTGAACAAGGTATAGGGATACCGATGATCGAATCTCGGGCAAGTATTATACCGGTAGACAAAGGGAATTGTATATGGGATTGATTGAATCCCCGACATCATGGTTCATCCGACGAGAGCTGAAAGACGATGGTAGCAACTATACGGACTGGGCCCGTAACTTGAGGATCATCCTCATAGCTGCCAAGAAAGCATATGTCCTTGAAGCACCGCTAGGTGAAGCACCCATTTTCCCAACAACTCAAGACAGTATGAATGCCTGGTAGTCGCGTGGTGATGATTACTCCCTGGTTCAGTGCGGCATGCTTTACAGTTTAGAACCGGGGCTCCAAAAGCGTTTTGAGCAGCACAGAGCATATGAGATGTTCCAAGAGCTGAAAATGGTTTTCCAAGCTCATGCCTGGGGCAAGAGATATGAAGTCTCCGACAAGTTCTACAGTTGTAAGATGGAGGAAAACAGTTCTTTCAGCGAGCATATACTCAAAATGTCTGGGTTGCACAACTGCTTGTCTCAGCTGGGAGTTAATCTCCCGGATGACTTGGTCATTGACAGGATCCTCCAGTCGCTTCCACCTAGCTACAAGAGCTTTGTGATGAACTACAATATGCAAGGGATGGAGAAGTCCATTCCTGAGTTATATTCAATGCTGAAATCAGCGGAGGTGGAGATCAAAAAGGAACATCAAGTGTTGATGGTGAATAAGATCACTAGTTTCAAGAAGGGCAAGGGTAAGAAGAACTTCAAGAAGGACGGCAAGGGAGTTGTCGCGCCCGGTAAATCAGTTTCCTGAAAGAAGCCAAAGAATGGACCCAAGCCCGAGACTCAGTGCTTTTATTGCAAGGGAAATGGTCACTGGAAGCGGAATTGCCCCAAGTACTTAGCGGATAAGAAGGCCGGCAATACCAAAGGTATATATGATATACATGTCATTGATGTGTACCTTACAAGCACTCGTAGTAGCTCCTGGGTATTTGATACCGGTGTGGTTGCTCATATTTGTAACTTAAAACAGGAGCTGCGGAATAAGCGGAGACTGGCGAAGGACGAGGTGACGATGCGCGTCGGGAATGGTTCCAAGGTCGATGTGATCGCCGTCGACACGCTACCTCTACATTTACCTACGAGATTAGTGTTAAACCTCAATAATTGTTATTTAGTGCCAGCTTTGAGCATGAACATTGTATCTGGATCTCGTTTAATACGAGATGGCTACTCATTTAAATCTGAGAATAATGGTTGTTCTATTTATATGAGAGATATGTTTTATGGTCATGCCCCACTGGTTAATGGTTTATTCTTACTGAATTTCGAATGTGATGTTACACATATTCATAGTGTGAATGCCAAAAGATGTAAGGTTGATAATGATAGTCCCACATACTTGTGGCACTGCCACCTTGGTCACATTGGTGTCAAACGCATAAAGAAACTCCATGCTGATGGACTTTTGGAGTCTCTTGATTATGAATCATTTGACACGTGCGAACCATGCCTCATGGGCAAAATGACCAAGACTCCGTTCTCCAGAACAATGGAGCGAGCAACCAACTTATTGGAAATCATACATACTGATGTGTGCGGTCCAATGAGCGTTGAGGCTAGCGGTGGTTATCGTTATGTTCTCACCATCATTGATGACTTAAGTAGATATGGGTATGTCTACTTAATGAAACACAAGTCTGAGACCTTTGAAAAGTTCAAGGAATTTCAGAGTGAGGTTGAGAATCAACGTGACAGGAAAATAAAATTCTTGTGATCAGATAGTGGGGGAGAATATTTGAGTCCCGAGTTTGGCACACACTTAAGGAAATGTGGAATTGTTTCACAACTCACGCCGCATGGAACACCTCAGCGTAATGGTGTGTCCGAACGTCGTAATCGTACTGTGTTGGACATGGTGCGATCTATGATGTCTCTTACCGACCTACCGCTATCATTTTGGGGTTATGCTTTAGAGACTACCGCATTCACTTTAAATAGGGCTCCGTCGAAATCCGTTGAGATGACACCGTATGAATTATGGTTTGGGAAGAAACCTAAGCTGTCGTTTCTGAAAGTTTGGGGATGCGATGCTTATGTCAAGAAACTTCAACCTGAAAAGCTCGAACCCAAGTCGGAAAAATGCGTCTTCATAGGATACCCTAAGGAAACTATTGGGTATACCTTCTACCTCAGATCCGAAGGCAAGATCTTTGTTGCCAAGAATGGATCCTTTCTAGAGAAAGATTTTCTCTCGAAAGAAGTAAGTGGGAGGAAAGTAGAACTTGATGAGGTATTGCCTCTTGAATAGGAGAGTAGCGCAGCTCAGGAAGATGTTTCTGTGGTGCCTGCACCGACTAGAGACGAAGTTAATGATGATGATAATGAAACTTCGGATCAAGTTTCTACTGAACTTCGTAGGTCCACAAGGACATGTTCCGCACCAGAGTGGTACGACAACCCTGTCCTAGAAATCATGTTGTTAGACAATGGTGAACCTTTGAACTATGAAGAAGCGATGGCGGGCCCGGATTCCAACAAATGGCTTGAAGCCATGAAATCCGAGATAGGATCCATGTATGAAAACGAAGTATGGACTTTGACAGACTTGCCCGATGATCGGCAAGCCATAGAGAATAAATGGATCTTTAAGAAGAAGACTGACATGGATGGTAATGTGACCATCTATAAGGCTCGGCTTGTCGCTAAGGGTTATCGACAAGTTCAAGGGGTTGACTACGATGAGACCTTCTCACCCATAGCGAAGCTGAAGTCCGTTCGAATCATGTTAGCAATTGCCGCATTCTATGATTATGAGATATGGCAAATGGACGTCAAAAAGGCATTCCTTAATGGTTTCCTTAAGGAAGAATTGTATATGATGCATCCGGAAGGTTATTTCGATCCTAAGAATGCTGACAAGGTATGCAAGCTCCAACACTCAATCTATGGGCTGGTGCAAGCATCTCGGAGTTGGAACATTCGCTTTGATGAGATGATCAAAGCGTTTGGGTTTATGCAGACTTATGGAGAAGCCTGTGTTTACAAGAAAGTGAGTGGGAGCTCTGTAGCATTTCTCATATTATATGTGGATGACATACTATTGATGGGAAATGATATAGAACTTTTGGAAAGCGTAAAGGCCTACTTGAATAAGTGTTTTTCAATGAAGGACCTTGGAGAAGCTGCTTACATATTAGGCATCAAGATCTATAGAGATTGTCAAGATGCCTCATTGGTCTTTCACAAAGCACATACCTTGACAAGATATTGAAGAAGTTCAATATGGATCAGTCCAAGAAAGGGTTCTTGCCTGTATTACAAGGTGTGAGATTGAGCACGCCTCAATGCCCGACCTCGGTAGAAGATAGAGAAAAGATGAGTATCATCCCCTATGCCTCAACCATAGGGTCTATTATGTATGCCATGTTGTGTACCAGACCTGATGTGAACCTTGCGGTAAGTTTGGTAGGGAGGCACCAAAGTAATCCCGGCATGGAACACTGGAAAGCGGTCAAGAACATCCTGAAGTACCTGAAAAGGACTAAGGATATGTTTATTGTTTATGGAGGTGACGAAGAGCTCGTCGTAAAGGGTTACGTCGATGCTAGCTTCGACACAGATCCGGATGACTCCAAGTCACAAACCGGATACGTGTATATTTTGAATGGTGGGGTAGTCAGCTGGTGCAGTTGCAAGCAAAGCATCGTGGCGGGATCTACATGTTAAGCGGAGTACATAGCAGTCTCAGAGGCAACACAGGAAGCAGTCTGGATGAAGGAGTTCATCACCGGCCTAGGAGTTATTCCCAATGCGTCGGGCCCGATGACTCTCTTCTATGACAACACTGGAGCTATTGCCCTTGCCAAGGAGCCCAGGTTTCACAAGAAGACCAGGCATATCAAGCGTCGCTTCAACTCCATTCGTCAAGATGGAGACATAGATATTTGTAAAGTGCATACGGATCTAAATGTCGCAGATCTGTTGACTAAACCTCTTCCATGAGCAAAACATGATCAACACCAGAACTCTATGGGTGTTCGATTCATCACAATGTAACTAGATTATTGACTCTAGTGCAAGTGGGAGACTGTTGGAAATATGCCCTAGAGGCAATAATAAACTGGTTATTATTATATTTCCTTATTCATGATAATTGTCTATTGTTCATGCTATAATTGTGTTATCCGGAAATCATAATGCATGTGTGAATACATAGACCACAACATGTCCCTAGTGAGCCTCTAGTTGACTAACTCGTTGATCAATAGATGGTTACAGTTTCCTGACCATGGACATTGGATGTCGTTGATAACGGGATCACATCATTAGGAGAATGATGTGATGGACAAGACCCAATCCTAGGCATAGCACAAGATCGTGTAGTTCATCTCCTAAAGCTTTTCTAATGCCAAGTATCATTTCTTTAGACAATGAGATTGTGCAACTCCCGGATGCCTTAGGAATGATTTGGGTGTGCCAAATGTCATAACATAACTAGGTGGCTATAAAGGAACACTACGGGTATCTCCGAAAGTGTCTGTTGGGTTGGCATGAATGGAGACTGGGATTTGTCACTCCATGTGACGGAGAGGTATCTCTGGGCCCACTCGGTAGGACATCATCATAATGAGCTCAATGTGACCAAGGAGTTGATCACGAGATGATGTGTTATAAACGAGTAAAGAGACTTGCTGGTAACGAGATTGAACAAGGTATAGGGATACCGACGATCGAATCTCGGGCAAGTATCATACCCGTAGAAAAAGGGAATTGTATACGGGATTGATTGAGTCCCCGACATCGTGGTTCATTCGATGAGATCATCGTGGAACATGTGGGAGCCAACATGGGTATCCAGATCCCGCTCTTGGTTATTGGCCGGAGAGATGTCTCGGTCATGTCTGCATGGTTCCCGAACCCATAGGGTCTACACACTTAATGTTCGGTGACGCTAGAGTTGTTATGGGAATTAGTATGCGGTTAACGAATGTTGTTCGGAGTCCCGGATGAGATCCCGGACGTCACAAGGAGTTCTGGAATGGCCTGGAGATAAAGATTTATATATGGGAAGTCCTTATTCGGTCGCCGGAAGTGTTTAGGGGTTTATCGGTATTGTACCGAGTCCACCGAAAGGGTTCCGGGGGTCCACCGGGAGGGTCCACCTGCCCTGGAGGGCCCTATGGGCTGAATATGGAGGGGAACCAGCCCCTAGGTGGGCTAGGCGCCAAACCCCCCTAGGGCCCATGCGCCTAGGGTTGGGGGGGGAACCTAAAGGGGGCGCCCCCTTGGCTTGGGGGGCAAGCCTCCCCTCCTTGGCCGCCGCCCCCCTCTAGATCCATCTGGCGGGGGTCGGCCCCCCTCTCCCTTGCCCCTATAAATAGAGGTGAGGTGGGAGGGCTGCCTCACCCTTCCCCTGGCGCAGCCCTCTCCCTCCCCAACACCTCCTCCTCCGTAGTAGTGCTTGGCGAAGCCCTGCCGGAGAACTGCAAGCTCCACCACCACGCCGTCGTGCTGCCGAAGCTCTCACTCAACTTACCTCTCCCCTTGCTGGATCAAGAAGGAGGAGACGTCCCCGGGCTGTACATGTGTTGAACACGGAGGCACCGTTGTTCGGCGCTTAGATCGGAATCGACCGCGATCTGAATCGCTGCGTGTACGACTCCACCAACCGCGTTCTTGTAACGCTTCCGCATCGCGATCTTCAAGGGTATGAAGATGTACTCCCCTCTCTCTGATTGCTAGTCTCTCCATAGATGATCTTGGTGATGCGTAGAATTTTTTTGATTTATGCAACGATCCCCAACACTAGAAACTTAGTATACTTCTGTAACTCCAAAATTCTGAAAACTTAGGAAAACGCAGGAAATTTTCATATCAATATTGTGTAAAAAATCATAATTTTATCATGCTTATGTAATTTTAAACAATTCTACTACTGGCACACAAGGTTTTTGTTTTTCAACAAGATCAAATCAATTATCACCCAACATAATCCTAAAGGCTTTACTTGGCACAAACACTAATTAAAAACACAATCATAACAGTAGCATAATTGTGTAAACACTCAAGACCATAAAGAAAAAGGTAAAAATAATTTTTTTTCACTGGGTTGCCTCCCAACAAGCGCTGTCGTTTTTTGCCCCTTGCTAGGCATAATGCATAGATTCAAGTATTGTCATCTTTGGTTTCCAATTCCTCAATCACACAACCAATATTCTTCAAACATTTAGCATATAAATTTTCAATACCAATACTCCTAGGAACGAGATTGAAAAATCCATTCTTACAAGTAGGATCTTTTATCACTTCAACAAAATCAGGGTGAATACTAATCATTTGAAGATCTTCCTTGTTGTTATTAGAAGTGGCACCATTGTTCTTAGTGGCTTGAGTAAACTTGCAAATTTTTACGGGAGTTTTTTCAATAGTTTTAACGGAAGAAAAGGCGGAGCTTAAGTTACTAAAAATTTCTTCCAATTTATCAATCTAAGAGGGGCTTTCTTCAATTCTTTCATTGATTACGGTTTCCTTTTCCTTTAGTAGCTTAAAGAACTCTCCCGCTTTTGACCCAAATTTATTAGCAAGATTATGCATTCTTTTATCCAAATTTTCAATTTGTTCCTCAGTAATCATCTTCTTTTCAATAGCATCTAATCTTTGCATAACATGCTCGAGAGTCAAATTTGTGTCATTAACAATGATAGGTGGTGAACCCACTAGATTTCCCATAGCATTAAAAGCATCCAAAGATGGACACATCAAGGAATTTCCACCGTAATTGTATCAAGGATGAATCTATACCAAGTGGTAATGCCCACATAAAAACTGTGAAGAAGAACAACAGTAGATTGCTTAGGGATAGATCTATTATGAGCATTGCAAATTCTATACCAAGCATCTTTTAGATTCTCCCCTCCCCTTTGTTTAAAATTAAGAACCTAATTCTCGGGATTACACGCAACAGAGGAAGAACTAGCCATAACGTTAAAGCAAGAAAGATTGCAAAGAAAAATAGATCTGATGAGGAAACGGCGAACGAAAAAGAGGGCGAATAAAATGGCAAATTTTTGTGAAGTGGGGCAGATGAAAACGAGAGGCAAATGGAAAATAATATAAATTGCAAGGAGATGAGATTTGCAATTAGGAACCTGATAGATGTTGATGATGTATCTCCGGCAACGGCACCAGAAATTCCTTTTGATGTTGCTTGAACTACGTCGGTATTTCCCCAAAGAGGAAGGGATGATGCAGTACATCTACGGTAGGTATTTCCCTTGGTTATGAAACCAAGGTTATCAATCCAGTAGGTGAACCAAGCAACACTATGTAAATGGTATCTGCACACAAAGAACAAATACTTGCAACCCGACGCTTATGAGGGGTTGTCAATCTCTCTACGGGTAACAGCGCCAGAAATTGTCAAGTTGACGGGATAAAAATTGTGATAGATTGGATAAATAGATCTCGTTAAAACACAAAATAAAATAAGTAAAAAAAAGTGCAGCAAGGTTTTTTTGGGTTTTGGGAATAACAGATCTGAAAACAAAAGCAAATAAAAATAGATCTCAAAGCAAATATGATAAAGAATAGACCCGGGGGCTGTAGATTTCACTAGTGGCTTCTCGCAAGAAATAGCATACGGTGGGTAAACAAATTATTGTGGGCAATTGATAGAAAATCAAATACTTATGAAGATATCCAAGGCAGTGATCAATATATAGACATCACGTCCAAGATTAGTAGACCGACTCCTGCCTGCATCTACTACTATTAGCCCACACATCGACCGCTATCCAGCATGTATCTAGTGTATTAAGTTCATGGAGAAACGGAGTAATGCAATAAGAATGATGACATGATGTAGACAAGATCTATTCATGTAGGAATAGCCCCCATCTTGTTATCCTTAATATCATTGATACATGCGTGTCTTGCTGCCCCTTCTGTCACTGGGACAGAACACCGCACGATCGAACCCATCACAAAGCACCTCTTCCCATGGCAAGAAAAATCGATCTAGTTGGCCTAACTAAATCAAAGATTTGAAGAAGAAATATGAGGCTATAAATAATCGTGCATATAAGAGATCCCAAAGACTCAAATAATATTCATGGATATAGATTTGATCATAAACTCAAAGTTCATCGGATCCGAACAAACACACTGCAAAAAAGAGTTACAGCAGATAGATCTCCAAGAGACCATTGTATTGAGAATCAAAAGAGAGAGAGAGGCAGCCATCTAGCTACTGACTACGGACCCATAGGTCTATGATGAACTACTCACGCATCATCAGAGAGGCACCAATGAGGATGATGAACCCCTCCGTGATGGTGTCTAGATTGAACATCGTGGTTCTGGAACTTGCGGCAGCTGGAATTGTGTTTCGTCGGCTCCCCTAGGGTTTCTAGAATATTTGGGTATTTATAGGGCGAAGAGGCGGTGCGGGTGGTCACCGAGGGGGCACAACCCCCCTGGGCGCACCCTGGTGGGTTGTGCCCACCTCAGGCCTCCCCTCGGGTACTTCTTTGGCCCATCTTGTGCCTTCTGGTCCAAAAAAATTCTTCAAAAAGTTTCGCTGTGTTTGGACTCTGTTTGGTACTAATATTCCGTGAAGTAAAAAACAAGCAAAAAATAGCAACTGGCGTTGGGCACTATGTCAATAGTTTAGTCTAAAAATGATATAAAGTTGCTATAAAATGATTGTAAAACATTCAATAATGATAATATAACAGCATGGAACAAGCAAAAATTATAGATACGTTGGAGTCGTATCACTACTCTCCTCTGTCTCCAACCTCACCGGTTGTCGTGCATCGAACCTTTGCAATCGCAACATGTCATCTACAACAGCCATCTCCAACATGTGGTGCAAGTGGCAGCAAGGGTGATTCTTTTTGCATCGCATGATGCAGGTACAACTCACCAGCGAAGCGGGAAGGAGGGGGTTGCCGCCAGAAAAGGGCCAACCGGCAAGCGCGCCGGTGGTGCGTACTGATCTCCATGGTCGTGCCCACCAATCCCTCTCATTTTTTGCACCTACCACTGGAGTTGTTAGAGCATCTCTAGCAGACCCCGTATAACGCGCAAACCCACATAATTCCGGTGAGTATATGGGCTCGGCCCAATTTTCGTCCGGCCCGTAATTTTTTTTACCACTGCCCGCAAACCTTACCCCCAAAGTTGTATAACTACGGGTTTGCGACGCTGATACATGTCGAAACCCTATCCCCCATCGCCGCCCACCGTCGCGTTTCCTCGTGATTGCCCACTCCCTCCCTCGCATTTCTTGCCGCCGGTGAGCCCTGTTTCGCCTCTAGCCGCCATGTGGGGCGGTATGTGGAGCTGCGACTGCAGCTCTGGCCGCAGCTTCTGCAGGGGCAATGACCCCGAGCGCGAGTGGTGTGTCCATGCGATGGTGCAAGCAAGCGTGCGGCCAGGAAGTGGACCAACCAAGGCCTCCAGCCACCGGCAAGGCTCCTCCATCGCGAGATGGAGGAGTAAGACCGCCAGCATAGGAGGACGCCCTCCTTGGCCATGGGCTCTTCCTCTGCCGCGTGGCTCACCTCCGGCATGAGGGGCCCTTCCGGCGCGGTGCTTGTCCCCGTGAAGAGGGAGCCGGAGGAGGGCGACCTCGTCGTCGTCAAGCTGGAGCTGAACGAGATCCCGCACCGAGGCGCCATCGGTCCCAAAGATTTCATTAACGGCGATGTTGAGGCGGTCGCGACCGCGATTCCCGCACGGAGCTTGCAAGAGGAGGAGGAGCACCACCGCCACGACGAGGAGATCCAAGAGCTCATTTTCAAGCAGGCAGTCACGACCAACCTCGCCGCGAAGGAGAAGGACGATGAGTGGCGGTGCGTCCGCGAGGAGCAGAAGAAGATGTACATCGACCTCGTCAGCTTCGATGAGGAGAACTAACCGATGGCTGAGATCCTCCACCGCGTCGGCCTCGCCACCGCGAGCTCGTCCATTTTGGTAGCCACTGCAAGCCCGCAGATCCCCCCTCTAGTAGTAGATCAATGTAGTATATGATGAACTATGATCAAAGTAGTTTGTAGATGAACTATGAATGATCAATCTTGTTACAATTTCTCCCGCGAAAGCTTTTTTAAAATTTTACAGTTTCATATATGGGGTCTATCCTATAGCGCACTATTTCACCCCGCAAAATAGATGTTCCTCAAACTATAAACACGTTATGCGGGTCGGCATTATACGGGGTCTGCTAGAGATGCTCTAACGGTAGGGTCCACACGGTGTTTGGTAGGGGACTGCATGCTGCTATCGGCGAGGTGTGGTATTGCAAGTTGACGCCCTATGATATGATGTGTGGCTCTGTGGCATCGAGCGTGATGGCGCTGGCAAATTTGACAATTTTGACCTATGGACGAAAAGAATTCATAAAGTGAACTTGTTCGGAAAAAATCACTCAGCTCAATGTTTTGTGTGGCGCCCGACACGAAGGTGCCACACCCTACGGTGCAGCGCCTAGCCCTCAGGCATTGCACATCTATCCAGCATGGCACCCCCGGGGCCCGCACCCTACAGTGCAGCGTCTGAGAGCTAGGCTCCACACCTATAATGTGTAGCGCCTGGCTCGTAAGTGCTGCACTGTGACTTAGAGGCAGCCGCGCGCTAGCCCTCCCCCACCCACCCCATTCTTCCAGTTACAGAAGCAGCACTGGTGGCTTGCTCCTCTCCCTCTCTCAATCCCCTCTCCCAAAATCTTCGGAACTAATGATTTGGTTTGTGGATTTCTTCACCATTCCATCATAGAAGGTACTCTCCTCTGATCCCCTTCTTTCTATCCATAAAATGTATCTTATTGTGAAGATTTGTGGAACCCTTGTTTGATTATATTAGAATCTTGCATGTGTATAGATTTTTGGTACTTTAAGATTTGTAGACGATTTGTAATTATTTTGTAACCCTAGTTTAGTTTATTTCTATTGAAAAGATATGCTTGTATGTTGAAAACCTATATTGTTAAGATTGTCTATATGTTTGTGTTGATGTATTTTTAGATGAGTTAGATGAAATCCTAGATTCATATTGACAAGAATGCTTTGGATACATATGTTGAGATGTTATTTACATGAAACCATTATAAAACCCTATATTGTTTTGGATACATATATTGGGAAGCATAGGTAGTTAGCTAACATATGTTAATTATTTGAAATTTGTAGAATGGTTTGGCTTCTCAATGATCACTATGACACTCGACACCAGGCCTACTTTATGTCGACATTGACACTTGACACCGGGCCTACTTGTCTAGGTAACACCTATATGACACAAATTTCCCTTTGAGCGTGTAACACCTTGGTCCTCAAAAGATGCAAGAACCACTCCCAGTTGTCATTGTTCTCCACCTCAACCAAAGCAAATGCCAAAGGCAACACACGGTTGTTGGCATCACTTGATATTGCAACCAACAAGGTGCCCTTGTATTGTCCGATCAAGAACGTGCCATCAATGGCGATGACCGGCCGACAGTGTTCGAAAGCCCTCATGCATTGCTTGAACACCCAAAATGCACAGCCAAATACTTGGACGGTCCTTCCTCAAGAACCGTTATTTTTCCCCATGAGGCTCGACCACATGAACCATGCCCGTGTTTCTGGTGGCCATGGCTAACAACAACCTAGGGATTCAGATGTATGCTTCATCCCAATTACCATAGAACATCCTAAATGAGGCTTGCTTCGCCTTCCATGCCTTGTCGTATTTCACCTTGTTATATGAAAGATGGCTTTCACAAGGTCCATGACTTGTTGGATGCTCATTGTTGGAAGTGTGGATATTGAGTTGCAAAGCCTGTAAGCAATGAACTCAGACGTGAGTTGTCTGTGGTTCTAGGACACAACCTTCCCATCCACCCTCTTGCCTCGGCACATCTGACTTGGTACACAACTCACTATGTGCCAAGTGGGCCCTCCTTTCCATGGTCTTGCACGCACAATCCATGGACATTTTTCTCTTCACATGCAACTCTGTAGCGCACATTGATGTCCGAGTTCACCACCTTTTGTGGACGATAATGCGTAATCGAGTAGTTTTTGAGCCACATCTTCAATTCCAAGAAGGTTTGGAACTTAGACCCGGGAAAATCTCGTTCTTGCCGTTTTCCAAATCCCGGTGAGAACCTGGCCTAACTCCAAGAGATATACCTTTGCTGCCATCTACCACGGCTTCATCCGCGAGACTAACATCCTTGAACAATGGAGTCCGATGATCCCGCCTGAATACCTTCTCGAAAGCTTCGGCCTCCTTCACCATGAACCCCTCCTCATTAACTTCTTCTTCCGGACCTTCGTCATCCGACTCTGATGCATAGCCACGGGAATAAGGGATGGAATGGTCCATTGTCTCTTACACATGATATTTGTCGAGATCACCCACATTGTTGTCATGGAGATCAACTTCATTGTTATTGTACTCATACTCATCATTCTCCTCTTGTAAAGCTTCATTTTGGTTGTTCGAAATCAGGCTCAATGTTGGCCTCACTTGTTGGGTCAAAGGAGGTTCAACAATTTCATCTTGGTTCAAGGGTGGATGACTACTAGCAACCAAGGGGGAGGGGTTCCCGTTCAAGTCCAAATGCAAACTAGAATGAACCTTATTCGTAGCAAATAACTCAAGAGCCTTGTCTAGTGATTAGGCCACTGTCTCCTTGTATGCAACCCAACGTTGCTCGGAGTTCACATGCATTGTCTTCCAATGGATGTGCATTCCAAAACCAACATTATTCCTTCCCTCCAACTCAACGATGTCACTAGGGTGAACTTCTGGTCTGGTTCCAAGACCTCCACATAGCTAGGACTACTATCAAACACCATGTCAAGCTCATCCAGGTCCGGTTCAATATTGCCTTTCAAAAGGGCGTCTTTCTCCACATGATGAACAAAGACACATGTTCTTCCCATCCCTATAAGCATTCAAACAAAAAAACATAACATATCTTCCATAAGTACACATCTAACGATTAACTTGTAATACAAACCCTAACATAGATGCGAAACAATAACCCTAACCCCCACTTAACAATGACCATAAGCACAACCCTAACATACTAACAATCCTAACCCTAGCCCCAACATAACAACAACCATAACCCTAACCCTAACACACTAACAATCCTAACCCTAGCACCAAAATAACAACACCCATAACCCTAACCCTAACGTACTAACAAGCCTAATCCTAGAAAATTGGCATACAAACATCGCATATCTCCATACAAATTTCTAGATCCATAAAAAACTAGGATTTCCCCAAACTAGCAACAAATGACCAAATGTTAGCATTTTTTGGATCCAAACAAGAGGATCGGAGGAGATTACCTTGAGGGAGGGATTGGGTTCGAAATACACGGACAAAATTTTCAAATTTGGAAGATTTGGAGAAGGATTTGAGAGGAGGAGAGAGGGGGAGAGGGGGCAAATCTTGGGTGGGGATGGGGTTGGTGGTTGGGTGTGTGGGGGGAGTGGGGGAGGCGGGTCAGCCATGTGATACGTCTCCAATGTATCTATAATTTTTTATTGTTCCATGCTATTATATTATCTGTTTTGGATGTTTAATGGGCTTTAATATGCTCTTTTATATTATTTTTGGGACTAACCTATTAACCGGAGGCCCAGTGCCAGTTGCTGTTTTTTTTTGCCTATTTCAGTGTTTCGCAGAAAAGGAATATCAAACGGAACGAAACCTTCGCGAGGATCTTTCTTGGAACAAACACAATCCAGGAGACTTGGAGTGGAAGTCAGAGACACAACAAGGCGGCCACGAGGCAGGAGGGCGCGCCCCCCACCCTCGTGGGCCCCTCGTAGCTCCACCGACCTACTTCTTTCACCTATATATACTCTTATACCCTGAAAACATCCAGGAGAGCCACGAAACCACTTTTCCACCGCCGCACCCTTCTGTACCCGTGAGTTCCCATCTTGGGGCCTTTTTCGGTGATCTGCCGGAGGGGGATTCGATCACAGAGGGCTTCTACATCAATACCATAGCCTCTCCGATGATGTGTGAGTAGTTTACCATAGACCTTCGGGTCCATAGTTATTAGCTAGATGGCTTCTTCTCTCTCTCTTTGGTTCTCAATACAAAGTTCTCCTCGGTGTTCTTGGAGATCTATTCGATGTAATACTTTTTGCGGTGTGTTTGCCGAGATTCAATGAATTGTGGGTTTATGATCAAGATTATCTATGAACAATATTTGATTTTTCTCTGAATTCTTATATGCATGATTTGATATCTTTGCAAGTCTCTTCGAATTATCGGTTTAGTTTGGCCTACTAGATTGATCTTTCTTGCAATGGGAGAAGTGCTTAGCTTTGGGTTCAATCATGCGGTGTCCTTTCCCAGTGACAGCAGGGGCAGCAAGGCACGTATTGTATTGTTGCCATCGAGGATAAAAAGATGGGGTTTATATCATATTGCTTGAGTTTATCCCTCTACATTATGTCATCTTGCCTAATGCGTTACTCTGTTCTTATGAACTTAATACTCTAGATGCATGCTGGATAGCGGTCGATGTGTGCAGTAATAGTAGTAGATGCAGAATCATTTCGGTCTACTTGATACGGATGTGATGCCTATGTTCACGATCATGCCTAGATATTCTCATAACTATGTGCTTTTCTATCAATTGCTAGGCAGTAATTTGTTCACCCACCGTAATATATGCTCTCATGAGAGAAGCCACAAGTGAAACCTATGGCCCCCGAGTCTATTTTCCATCATATAAGTTTTCGATTTACAATTTTAGTTTACTATTTATTTTATTTTGCAATCTTTACTTTCCAATCTATACAACAAAAATACCAAAAATATTTATCTTTTTATCTTTATCAGATCTCACTTTTGCAAGTGGCCGTGAAGGGATTGACAACCCCTTTATCGCGTTGGTGGCAAGGTTCTTGATTGTTTGTGCAGGTACTAGGCGACTTGCGTGTAGTCTCCTACTGGGTTGATACCTTGGTTCTAAAAAACTAAGGGAAATACTTACGCTACCTTGCTTCATCACCCTTTCCTCTTCAAGGGAAAACCAACGCATGCTCAAGAGGTAGCAAGAAGGATTTCTGGCGCCGTTGCCAGGGAGATCTAAGTGAGGGAGTCCTAGATTAGGGGGTCCTCGGACAGCCGGACTATATCCTTTGGCCGGACTGTTGGACTGTGAAGATACAAGATTGAAGACTTCGTCCCGTGTCCGGATGGGACTCTCCTTGGCGTGGAAGGCAAGCTTGGCAATACGGATATGTAGATCTCCTCCATTGTAACCGACTTTGTATAACCCTAGCCCCCTCCGGTGTCTATATAAATCGGAGGGTTTAGTCCGTAGGACAACAACAATCATACCATAGGCTAGCTTCTAGGGTTTAGCCTCTACGATCTTGTGGTAGATCAACTCTTGTAATACTCATATCATCAAGATAAATCAAGCAGGAAGTAGGGTATTACCTCCATCGAGAGGGCCCGAACCTGGGTAAACATTGTGTCCCCCGCCTCCCGTTACCATCCGCCTTAGACGCACAGTTCGGGACCCCCTACCCGAGATCCGCCGGTTTTGACACCGACATTGGTGCTGTCATTGAGAGTTCCACTGTGCCTTCACCGTAAGGCTTGATGGCTCCTTCGATCATCGGCAACGATGCAATCCAGGGTGAAGTTTTCCTCCCCGGACAGATCTTTGTATTCGGCGGCTTCGCACTGCGGGCCAACTCGCTTGGCCATCTGGAGCAGATCGAAAGCTACGCCTACACTGCGGACATCCGCGGAGACTTGATCTTTGGCGGATTCGAGCCCATGTCAGGTGCGCCGCACGATCATGACGAGCATGATTTAGCTTTGCCGTCGGACAGTGTTCGGGAGATCACGCCTGCAACTATTCCAGCCCTTAATCCGGAACAAATTGCGCCATCGAAGGACGGGTGGATAGACCCCGCCACGAAAGCCACACTCTCAGTGGCGATAGAGCCGAATACTGACTTCACCTCCCACGAGACCCGTGTTACCGAATCACTAGATTCTTCCCTGGCCACGAACTCCGAGCCGCTTGTGTCCGTGCCCATCGAATCTGATTGGGCGCCGATCATGGAGTTTACCTCCGCGGATATCTTTCAGCCCTCGCCTTTCAGCGATGTGCTAAATTCATTAAGGTCCCTCTCCTTGTCAGGAGAACCTTGGCCGAACTATGTCCGGCTAGAATGGGATGCGGACGACGAAGAAATTCGCTCCCCACCCACCACCCTTAGTAGCCACTATCGATGATTTAACCGACATGCTCGATTTCGACTCCGAAGACATCGACGACATGGACGATGATGCAGGAGAGGAACAGGAACCATCGCCCACATGGCGCTGGACAGCCACTTCATCACATGACATATACATGGTGGATACACCCAAAGAAAACAATGACGAGGAACGGAAGGATGCAGCGAAGGATAGCTCCCTCGAATAGCAACCAAAGCGTCGGCGTAGGCGCCGCTCCAAATCCCGCCTCGGTAAAAACTGCGATAACAGCGCAAGAGAAAATAACACCCCAGTCGACTCCAGAGGAAACGACGACCACATTGACCCAGCGGCAGAGCAGGATGAACCAACAAACGGTGAACATACTACGGATCCTCTGTCCGAACACGGCGACGCCGCGGATAAAGCTCATCAACCTCCCTCCGGAGAGGAAAATTGTCCGGACGAAGATGCACACATCATCCCGGAAAGGCACTTGGAGCAAGAGAACCTCCGCAGAAGGCTTATTGCCACCGTGAGGAGTCTGAAGAAGAAGAAGCAAATGCTTAAGGCCGCGCAGAATACGCTCAACAGTAGATGGAACAACGTGCTCGACAATGAAGAAAAGTATGGTGGTAGTTACCACACAAAGAGCTATCCAAAGCGCAAGCTGTTTCCTGAATTTGATGATGAGGCCTTAGAGACCACACAGCCGAAAAATAAAACAGCCGACCGGTCGGATCAACCACCTTGCGGCCGTGATAGAGCAGCTAACAAGGCCACACATAAGTCAGCATACCCTTCACGTGAGGACTTCATTCAGAAGACTGGCGCGACCAGACCCATCTATGGGTCAAGGAAACGCGCTCCAGCGCACAACCAAAACCGAACACTACAACCGTCAGAACACCATGACACATCCAAATACAGGGGTGCCGCAGACCCCCTATGTTTCACCGATGAGGTGCTGGACCACGAATTTCTAGAAGGATTCAAACCAGTGAACATAGAGGCGTACGACGGAACCATAGACCCTGGGGTCTGGATTGAGGACTTTATCCTCCATATCCATATGGCTCACGGAGACGATCTCCACGCCATCAAGTACTTGCCCCTCAAGCTGAAAGGACCAGCTCGGCACTGGCTGAAAAGCCTCCCCGAGAACTCAATCGGAAGTTGGGAGGAGCTTGAGGATGCTTTTCGGGCTAATTTTCAAGGGACCTATGTCCGACCTCCGGATGCAGACGATTTAAGTCATATTATTCAACAGGCCTGAGAGTCAGCCCGAAAGCTTTGGAACAGATTTCTCACTAAGAAGAACCAAATCGTCGACTGCCCGGACGCTGAAGCCTTAGCAGCTTACAAACACAGCGTCCAAGACGAATGGCTCGCCAGACACCTCGACCAAGAAAAACTGAGAACAATGGCAGCCCTGACAAGCCTCATGACCCGCTTTTGCGCGGGCGAAGATAGCTGGCTAGCCCATAGTAGCACCAGCGACCCAGGCACATCCGAAGTCAGGGACGGCAATGGAAAACCACGACGTAGTAAAAGCAAGCGTCGAAATAAAGAAGACAGCCCAGATAACATGGCGGTAAACACCGAATTCAGGGGCTCTCGACCGGGTCAGCGGAAAAAGACTTTCAAAGGCAGTAGAGATGGACCGTCCAGCCTAAACAAGATTCTGGACAAACTATGTCAGATTCATGGCACCCCCGATAAACCTGCAAATCACACCCATAGAGAATGCTGGGTCTTCAAGCAGGCCGATAAGCTAAATGCTGAACACAAGGGGAGGGAGACACCAAGTGAAGACGAGGACGAGCCTCACCAGCAAAGCACTGGGGGACAGAAAAAATTCCCACCAGAGGTAAAAACAGTGAACATGATCCACGTGACGAAGAAGAGAGGCAAACATGCACTCCGAGACACACGCACCGTAGAGCCCGTCACCCCTAAGTTCAACCCCTAGTTGGCCTGCCCGATCACTTTTGATCGCAGGGATCACCTGACAAGCATCCTATCGGATTTCGCGTTCCGGCAGACCCTTAAGGTTCGAACTCTGGGGTGCGCGCGGAGATTACGCCTTCTACCTACCTGCACCCCTCCGCCTCGCAAAGATCTAAGCTATGGAAAGAACAGCACAAGAGACACAGGGTTTATACTGGTTCGGGCCACCGATGTGGTGTAATACCCTACTCCAGTGTGGTGTGGTGGATTGCCTCTTGGGCTGATGATGATTAGCAATACAAGGAAGAACAGCCTCGCGAGGGTCTGTCCTTGGCCGGGGTGATGAACTGCTAGGAGGAGTTCAATCACCCCTCTCTCTCTCTCTCTCTCTATTCTAGCTCCTCTCTGATTGCGATTCCGATCTGTCCGTGTGTGCCCCCTCTACCCTGGGGGGTGGCTAGTCCTATTTATAGGCAGAGGCCCTGGGCTTCTTCCCAAATATTGAGCGGGAAGGGCGCCAACAATTGGCCATTTTGAAGGGGAACATCTGGTACACTTGTCCTGACTAAAGTTGGTCCTCGCCTGCCAAAGGCTCTGGTGGTGACGCTGGCTGGGCTCCACAATGACTTCTTCCCTGCCGTTGGACTGGTCTTGGTCTTGTTGCACCGAAACGGGTGCCTTTGCTTGATGCTCTCGCCTGCGCTTGCTCCCTTTGCACCAAAGAGGAAAGGAGGACACTGCGCGGGCTGGCGCCCGCCTGGCGCCCTTGGTCGTCATGGCTTGCGTCATGGGCACCTCGTGAGGTACCCCGCCTTGATGTCTCCGCCTCCTCGCGAGCCAGCCTGATGAGGCCGTGCCTGAGGAAGCTCCGTGTCGTCTGCCCCGCGAGGCTTGGCCCCTCGCGAGGGTCTTGGGTCTGTGTTGATGAAGATGGGCCGTGCTGGGCCCCCATTGAGCCACGCCGCAGGCCGCAGGAAGGCAAGTCTGGGGACCCCCGTTCCCAGAACGCCGACAGTAGCCCCCGGGCCCAAGGCGCGCCCGGGCTTGGCCGTGCAGGGAGGCGAAAGGGCAAGGGCGAAGCGTCGCGGGCCCTAACAGCCTGCGGCCTTGGGCGCCGCATGGCGGTTGATTGGACGTGGGCGGCACTGTTCCCCCACGCCCCCTTATTTTGCTCCATGCTAGGCGGACTCGCAGTCGTACACAGCCGCTCCCCTTCTTGTTGCTTGAGCGCCCTCTGTCCTTCCTCCTCTCGAACTCCAGCTTCTGTTTCCAATCCAATATCGAACCTTCCCCCCCTTCCCATCGCCATGGCTCCGACGAAGAAGGGAAGAGGGAAGAAACCCATGCCTCTGCCTTGCTCGCCGCCGTTGGTGGCTCCCGCCGAGGGCTTGGGCAAGGTCAGCTCGGCTCTGGCCACCATCTTCAACGAGTGCGGGAGGACGACGGCCTGGCCCGCATCTCACTTCTCCATCGACAGGATAGCCACCGAGGTCCAGTATTTTGTCGATGCCCTGTGGGCGGGTCTGGATCCCCCCTTTTCTGATTTCTTCAATGACGTGCTTTCCCACTATCAGATCCACATGATGCACCTGAGTTCTGAATCCATCACCCTTCTTTCTGTCTTCGCCTTTGTTTGCGACGCAATGATGGGCATCCTTCCTTCGGTTGCCTTGCTGCGCCACTTCTTCTCTCCGCGCCTTGTTGATCCTACCCAATGCTCGGCGTGCGTGAGCTTCGTTGCCGCGTCTGAGACAGCGGCCTCAGGGATTGACTTCGGGCTCCCTCCGTCCGCGGCTGGGTTCCGCGAGCGGTGGCTGTATGTGGATGTAGGGGTGCCCAGCCCCCTGCTGTCGGAGCCAACTTCGCCTGCTGTCCCCAATTTGGGCTGGGGCCAGGAGACGCTTGAGAGCCCCTGGCTCATTTTCGTCTGGCACCGCTTCGCGTTCTTGAGGTCGCTTGGCGTGACTGCGCCCAAGGTGGTGAAGGAGTTCCTGCTACGCCGCGTTGCTCCACTCCAACGCCACTCCCGCTGGATGTGGGCCCTCAGCGGGCGTGATGATCGTATGAGGCTCCAGGAAGAGGACCTGACGGCTGAAGTGCTGAGGACGGCGCTCTTGATCCCGACTGGGGACCCCAACCCTGGCAGCATCCAGCAGGGAGGGGCCTTGCTGTACCTCTGCCAGAACAGGGGCGATTTTTTGAATCAGATGCCTATCTTTGATGAGTGGGGGACGCGCCCTGCCGGCCCCCAGGGGCCTCGCGAGAACCCAGTGGTGGTGACTGCCCTTCCAGTCGGCCAGGGCGACTCTTCCTCAAGTGGCGGAGCAGGGAGGCATGAGGCGCCAGAGGCAGAGGGAGCTCCTGGCGGGGTGACAGCGCCGGGTGATGCTCATGAGGGAGCAGCTCCTGGGGCCCGTGCCGCTGAGGCTGAGGGTGGCAAGCAGCTGCCCTCAGCGCCTGCGGCTGAGGCCCCTGAGGCTCCAGCCGCTTCTCTTGGCGAGGCGATTGGCAGCACGCATCAGGCGGGCGCCCCTGACGCGGTTCTCCTTGACGCTCCGTCTTCGTCGCAGGTTGATCCCTGCGCTCAACTCTTGGGCCGCTTCTGCGTGGACTTTGAGGCCCTTCGGAAGAAAAGGGAGGCCCTGGGTGACGATTACCCTTGTCGCCTGCTGAAGCATAGGAAGTACTTCGCCACTGATGAGTAAGCCTTCTTCTTTTCCAGCTCCCGATCCTCCTGTTGCTTTTACTGATCCTTGCTCCGCAGGCCCCTTCCGGCCGAGCTCGCGGAGGTGGCTGAGGTGCCGTCCCCCTTGGCTTCACCCCCTCCACTGTCCTCAAGTGCTCCGAGCAGCACAGCCCTTGTGGTGAGGGCGATCGGAGGGGCGAACCGTCCCGAGGCGCATCGAGGCCCTGCGCACCCCGCGATCTTCCTTCGCGGGCCTTCTCGTGGCATAGCCAGCCTGCCGTGGGCTTCTCGTCTGGTCGTGGACTGCGATTGGCTGAGGCGCTCCCCGCACTCTTCATCTGGGGACGGGCTGGCTCCAGGTCGGGCTTCCGGCGCGGCGTGCCCAGCCGTCGCGAGGGTGCCAGCCCCCAGCCCCCTGCTCGGAAGGGGAGTGCTGATTTGTGGCCCCCAACGCTTGCTTGGGGCAGATGATGGTGTGGAAGACGTTCTCGAGCGCGCCCGAGAGCGTCACGCTCGTCGCCAAGGATTCCTTCGAAGGGCGGCTGACGCGGTGAACCTGCTTGGGGAGGAGCTTGCTGACGAAGACGCGCGCCTTGAGGCCGAGGGCCTGCGCCTGGCTGCAGAGAGGCGCGAGCTGGAGGGCGCCATCGCCCTTGCGCGCCATCAGCGTGATCTTGACGATGAAGAGGCGAAGGCGTCGCTGGAGGCCTCTCAGGAGGCCCGATCTCAGGCCGCTGAGGAGGCCCGGGAAGCTGACCGACGGCGAGAGGCGGCGGAGGAGCGGGCTCGGGAGCTCCTGGCCTGGTGCCACTCACTGGAGGAGCAAGTGGAGCTGCGTGAGGCAGCTCTCGCGTCGATGAAGGTGGCCTCGGGCGACCCAGCAGTGTTCCAGAAGCGTGAGGAGGCGCTGACGCTGGAAGCCGCCGAACGTACCCGTGAGTACGAGCGTCTGGAGACGAGGGAGCGCTTTGTGATGCAGGTGGAGGATGATGTCGTTGCACGGGAAGCCCGTGTCCTGGAGGAGGTCAGACGTCGGGTGGCGATGGCGCGCTTGAACCTCGAGCACGAGTTCAAGGAGAGGCTGGGGTTGATCCGGGTCGAGGCTGAAGGTAGGACTGCAGCCTTGAGGGCCAAGCTGGAGGAAGCGACGCGGCGGGCCGATGCTCTTCGGGCCGCCCTTGAGGTAACGCAAGGGGAGTCAACCACCTCCCAGGCCGAGGTGCCCCTTCTTCGCCATCGGGTGGAGGAGGCTGAGGCCGTCGTGCGCCAGAATGCGGACGAGATACGTCAGCGGCAGGTCCTGGAGTATGAGCACGGCCCCATGCTGACCACGCTCCGGGAGAGAGCCAACACAGCCTTGGGCAACATCTGCGAGGCGGCTGTTGGCGAGCCGCATGCAATAAACTATGCCGGCAACCTTTAGTTCTTCACCACCGTGGTGACGCAGTTGGAGACGCGGTCGGCCAGGGCCGACAGGTTGGTGGATGAGAGGAGCCGCGCCCTGCTCGGGCGCGCCTTTTCCCGTGTCTTCAGCCATCTCCGGAACATGGATCCCCACTTCAACTTCGATGCCGCCATCGCCCCAGTCCCCCAGGCCGTCTGAGACGACCTGGCGCACTGGGTGGAAGACAATGTGGATGCCCTTGTTAGGGCCTTCGGTTCAGACAACGACGGCGTGGTCGTGGCTGCCGACGAGGGCGGTGTGGTGAATGGCCCCGACGCCGCTGGCGGCAACGCAGACAGCGGTGGCGAGCCCAGCGACGCCAGCAACGGTTCGGGAGGTGCTCCTGAGGACGCATTGGGGGGTTTATCCGACTGATTATGCATCGTTCCTGTTTCGTTACCCTGCATGAATAGAACTCAGGTTTTGGCCTGATGGCTGTGAGAGCATTTTGGGAGGGGGAGCCCCTTATGTAAAACTTGTGTTCATCGTATTAGTAGATATTACATTGCACATGCGCCCGCGCCAAGTGGCTGACTAAGCGACGCGCCGGTTGGCTAGTTTACCTTCGTCCCGTGCGGGCCCTGAGGTAGCCTGTGGGAGGCTGTGGTGTCCCGAGTGTTCCCTGATCGAATCCTTAGGATCTTCAGTAAAAGCCCTCCTGAGAGGACACGACGGCGGCAGTCTGGGCTGCGCGCAAGCTAGGCCTGACCCGGCTCGCGAGGGGCTCACGAGGGGAGGCAGCTGAGGCGAAGTGGCAATCAAAACGCGAGAAATTGCTCGAACGAGACTAAGCACCCCTTCCCCGAACACACGCAAATCTCAAATTCGAATCCAACTTAAATCCAGCGGGGGAAAGTGACAACCAAAGGGAGAAGCAATGAAAGCAGACAAAAGGCCGCGTCCGGCACCTAATCTAGTCTTGGACGTCTTCTCACCAACGCAGAGCTAAGTGCTGCCACTAGGCATGGGAGGGAGCCCCAGGGCCTTAGGCCGGCACCCCTGAGACTCCGGGGCGTGTACAGCCCCATTCATTATTACGTGAGAGTGTCACGGGGCGGCGAGCTTCACAGGCACTGGGCCTTCTTCACAGGTACCGGCCTTGCTTCATATCGCCAGACGAGGGCCCCGCCTTGCGCCACACTATAGTGCCATCAACGACGACCGGAAACCAGGACGCCGCCGATGGGGTAGAGCGGTTGCCAGCGGTTCCCCCGATGACCACGGGTCCTCAACCAGGGGCAGGCCCTGAGGCACCTCCCCAGCGGAGGGCCTACCTCCTCAGAACACCTTGCTCTGAACGCCACGGTGGTGATGTCGAATCTCGGCCCCTCTCCTGCAGCCCCCTGCGCCCTCCTCCCGAGGGGTAGGAGACTGTGGGAGCGGGGCAGCTGCTCGCCGTGGCGACCTGCACCTCCTGTGATCCATGATTAGCGTATGCCTGCTCCTGAGGAATTAGCGGTACCCGATAATCATTGCCTCCAGCGTGGCCAGTGGGACCGCCCCTGGGCTGCTGGAAGAGCTCAGCTTCTGGTGCCTCGCCCCCCCAGCTTGGGCTGAGGAGCGAGCCTTGTTCGCCCTCGTGAGGGTGCCCTTGGTCCACCATGTGGGGCACGTATTCTTCTGGCGCCGTCATCCCGAAGGCCACGCCGTAGTGCTCCGCGTGCCATGTAGCTCTGCTTGACGCGCCCATCGTGGGGTGGTAGCGCGGCTGTCCACTGGGGCCGTGGGTCGCGTCGAGTCCTTCTTCTTCGCGGACCGGGAGCGGGGGCAGCGCCGCCGCCGGTCCGGTGCCAACGGCTTCGCTGGCGTTGGAGTAGCCTTGGAGCCACCGGGCGCGCGAGGAGCCCCCGCGCGGGCCGCCCTGGGCTTGAGATGGGAGTTGGGTGCAGAAGGGGTGATCCCCCGAGGCGGTAAAGCCCAGGAGCTCGGCGACCCGCTCCAGCAGCACGTCGCGGCCTCCTTCCAGCAGCCTGCACTGCAGCAGCTCTCGGGCCACCGTGAGTGCGGCCCTCGAGTTCTCCTTCTCCCGGCGGGTGTACGGTGTCGTGGTCGCGGCGTGATTGGAGGCCCTTGCTGCCGACCGCGCCTGCCACAGTGTGAGAGCTGTCGAAGCCTGTCCGCGTCGCTCGCGGCCCACAGCGCCCTGCGGACCGCGAGCTGCCTGGGGCACGGGGTCGCCCGAGGTGAGCAGCTCTGCGCGGGCGGGCCACGCCGCCCATGGATCTGGGTTGCCCGCCTGGTCGCCGGACATGGTGATGACGACGCGACGGGGCACGAAGCGGTAGAAGGTGGATTCCGGCGCACCCCTACCTGGCGCGCCAAATGTCGGATTTCGGGTTCCGGCAGACCCTTGAGGTTCGAACTCTGGGGTGTGCGCCGAGATTACGCCTTCTACCTACCTGCACCCCTCCGCCTCGCAAAGATCTAAGCTACGGAAAGAACAGCACAAGAGACACAGGGTTTATACTGGTTCGGGCCACCGATGTGGTGTAATACCCTACTCCAGTGTGGTGTGGTGGATTGCCTCTTGTGCTGATGATGATGAGCAATACAAGGAAGAACAGCCTCGCGAGGGTCTGTCCTTGGCCGGGGCGATGAACTGCTAGGAGGAGTTCAATCACCCTTCTCTCTCTCTCTCTCTATTCTAGCTCCTCTCTGATTGCGATTCCGATCTGTCCGTGTGTGCCCCCTCTACCCTGGGGGTGGCTAGTCCTATTTATAGGCAGAGGCCCTGGGCCTCTTCCCAAATATTGAGCGGGAAGGGCGCCAACAATTGGCCATTTTGAAGGGGAACATCTGGTACACTTATCCTGACTAAAGTTGGTCCTCGCCTACCAAAGGCTCTGGTGGTGACGCTGGCTGGGCTCCACAAGGACTTCTTCCCTGCCATTGGGCTGGTCTTGGTCTTGTTGCACCGAAACGGGTGCCTTTGCTTGATGCTCTCGCCCGCGCTTGCTCCCTTTGCACCAAAGAGGAAAGGAGGACACTGCGCGGGCTGGCGCCCGCCTGGCGCCCTTGGTCGTCATGGCTTGCGTCATGGGCACCTCGTGAGGTACCCCGCCTTGATCTCTCCGCCTCCTCGCGAGCCAGCCTAATTAGGCCGTACCTGAGGAAGCTCCGTGTCGTCCCCCCACGAGGCTTGGCCCCTCGCGAGGGTCTTGGGTCTGTGTTGATGAAGATGGGTCGTGCTGGCCCCCCTTTGAGCCACGCCGCAGGCCGCAGGCAGGCAAGTCTGGGGACCCCCGTTCCCAGAACACTGACACATCCGGCACAAAGGATTGGCCGCCTTGATGTTAGACCCAATAATAAATGGATACCATCTCACACGAGTCCTTATGGACGACGACAGTAGTCTTAATCTGATATATCAGGACACAGTCTGCAAAATGGGGATAGACCCGACAAAATTCAGCCACAGAAATACTACCTTTGAGGGAGTAATACCAGGCCCAGAGGCCCGCTGCACGAGCTCGCTAATACTAGAGGTTGTATTCGGTTCTCCCGACAACTTTCGAAGCGAAAAGTTAACCTTCGATATCGCTCCATTCCGAAGTGGCTATCAAGCACTACTCGGAAGAGCAGCTTTTGCTTGTTTTAATGCAGTACCGCATTACGCTTCTCTCAAGCTTATGATGCCTGGTTGTAGGATCGAAATTATGTCTAGAGGGGGGGTGATTATACTACTTGACCAAATAAAAACTTAACCTTTTCCCAATTTTAGTTCTTGGCAGATTTTAGCCACTTTAGGACAAGTCAAGCAATCATCACACAATTCAAGCAAGGATGCAAAGAGTATATTGGCAGCGGAAAGTAAAGCATGCAACTTGCAAGAATGTAAAGGGAAGGGTTTGGAGAATTCAAACGCAATTGGAGACACGGATGTTTTTGGCGTGGTTCAGATAGGTGGTGCTATCCTACATGCACGTTGATGGAGACTTCAACCCACGAAGGGTAACGGTTGCGCGAGTCCACGGAGGGCTCCACCCACGAAGGGTCCACGAAGAAGCAACCTTGTCTATCCCACCATGGCCATCGCCCACGAAGGACTTGCCTCACTAGCGGTAGATCTTCACGAAGTAGGTGATCTCCTTGCCCTTACAAACTCCTTGGTTCACCTCCACAATCTTGTCGGAGGCTCCCAAGTGACACCTAGCCAATCTAAGAGACACCACTCTCCAAGAAGTAACAAATGGTGTGTTGATGATGAACTCCTTGCTCTTGTGCTTCAAATGATAGTCTCCCCAGCACTCAACTCTCTCTCACAGGATTTGGATTTGGTGGAAAGAAGATTTGAGTGAAAAGCAACTTGGGGAAGGCTAGAGATCAAGATTCATATGGTAGGAATGGAATATCTTGGCCTCAACACATGATTAGGTGGTTCTCTCTCAGAACATATGAGTTGGAAGTGTAGATGTGTTCTGATGGCTCTCTCCATGAGTGAAGAGGAGGTGGAGGGGTATATATAGCCTCCACACAAAATCCAACCGTTACACACAATTTACCAATCTCGGTGGGACCGAATCAACAAACTCGGTCGGACCGAAATAGTAAACCTAGTGACCGTTAGTGATTTTCGGTGGGACTGACATGCAACTCGGTAGGACCAATATGGTTAGGGTTAGGGCATAACGTAATCTCGGTGAGACCGATTACACAAACTCGGTGAGACCGATTTGGTAATAAGCTAAGCAGAGGGTTAGTCAGGCAAACTTGGTGGGACCGATTCGCTCTTCTCGGTGAGACCGAAATGTTACGAAAAGGAAACAGTGAGTTTACATTGCAATCTCGGTGGGACCGATCCGCTCTCTTGGTGAGACCGAAAAGTTATGAAAAGGAAACAGAGAAATTGCAATCCCATCTCGGTGAGACCGAGATCCCTATCGGTAGAACCGATTTTCTAGGGTTTGGCAATGGCTATGACAAGTGAAACTCGGTGGCGCCGGATAGAAAGAATCGGTAGGGCCGAGTTTGGCTTTGGATTTAGGTCAAATGTGGATATGGGAAAGTAGCTAAGGATTTTGGAGCATATCATTAAGCACATGAAGCAAGAGGCTCATTAAGCAACATCTCATCCCTCCTTGATAGTATTGGCTTTTCCTATGGACTCAATGTGATCTTGGATCACTAAAATGTAAAATGAAGAGTCTTGAGCATTTGAGCTAGATCCAATCCTTTGTCCTTAGCATTTTGAGGGTTCCACTTTCACCATCCATGCCATGCCAATCATTGAGCTTTCCTGAAATAATCATCTTGGAATAGCATTAGCTCAATGAGCTATATGTTGTTATGAATTACCAAAACCACCTAGGGATAGTTGCACTTTCAATCTCCCCCTTTTTGGTAATTGATGACAACATATAGATCAAAGCTTCGACAAATGATAATAAGAATGAAATGTATCGTCACTTTGAGAAGTATGTGATAAGTAAGAGTTCCCCCTAAATTTGTGCATGTTTAAAATTTGCTTTGGACTGCAAATGCACAAGGAGTTAGAATCATGGGTTACTCTTCCATGTCACATACATCTTGGTGGAGCGCTCAAAATGATAAGAATTAAATACATGCACTCATCACCAAGAAAAATGAATGATCACATAAGATAGATAGGATAATATCAAGCATGCAGAAGTGTAGCTTATGATCAAACAGAAGATCATCAATGTCTCACAAGCATATCAAAGTATCTCAACCAAAAGCAAACAAAGTTTGAAAAACCACCAAATAAAGCAAGAGAGACTTAAAAGCAACTCTCTCTCTCTCGAAGCTTATGATCTATACATTTTTCTCCCCCTTTGGCAACAAGTTACCAAAAAGTTCCTAGAAAATGCATAGTGCTAGATCGACACTCAGGCTTGATCTTCTGGTGGTGGTGTAGTCTGGATCACTCCAAGGACGAAGGCTTCTGTAGACGTGGTTGGAGCTGGAGCTGAAGTAGACGCTGGAGCTGGTTGGGCTGGTGCTGTGGCTGGAGCTAAGGTGGTGGATCTGGTGTTAGGAACTGGCACTGCAGTCAGTTGTAGACTTCCCTTTCCTCTCCTGCATATCATCTTGAAGTTGCTCCACTACAGACTGAATCTCTGTTACTTTGACATCCATGTCATAGAACTTTTGTTCTATGATCCTCTCTAAGCTCTCCTGATTCTGAGTGAGGGTGGCCAGTCCTTTCTCAATCCTCAGTGTGGATGCAATCAAGTAACTAAGATGCTCTTGCTTGGTTTTCAAGAAGTACTCAGATGCCTCCTCTTGAGTTGGCATCTTGGCAGCTTTCTCCTTCCTTGCCTTCTCCTTCTGTGCTTGAGCATGAACTGATGATGGATCATCCTTGTTCATCACAACTTCATTATCTTCAAAATCTGGATGAATAGGCAAATGTTCCTTGTCCAATAGGTATATGCCTGTGCCCATCTTAGAGCTAATCAGCTCTTGGATCTGAGGGGCATAACCATAGCTCCTCTTCTGATCTGCTGCAGTTCTCTTGATTGTTTCTACCATGAGGCTCATGACTTTGAATTTTTGTGGCACATCAAAGATATGAAGCAAGTTGATTGCATGGCCTCTGATCATCTTGTGATCACCTGACTTGGGCAACAGAGTATGCCTCAGAATCCAATTGATAGTTGGCAACCCTGACAGAATATAATGTACTGACCCAAACTTGAAAGTATCAAGTGCCTTGTTTCGAATCTCCTTGTACATGTTGGACATAGAGTTGTGGTCCATCTTCTTCTTGGCATATATGTCTAAGTCATCCTCATGCTCCTCTGGGGCATTGATGAGCTGTGCCCACTCAGCAACTATTGATTGATACCTTGTTCCTTCTGACATCCACACAATCCTTCCATCTGGACAGAAGTGTGCTGTGGAGTAGAACTGCATGATCAACTCTTCATTCCACTTTGTGAGCTTCTGCCCAACAAAGTCTGCTACTCCACAAGCCTTGAAGCTATCTTGCACTCCAGGATAGTGCTCTTCATTGTCCTTGATGTACTGCCAATCTACCCATCTCATGTCACAAACAATGGGCTTCTTATCAAGCAACACTGTCTCATAGAAGTCCTGCTGTTCCTTTGTGTGGAACCTGTATTCAACAGCAGTTCTTCTTCTGGTAGCATATGGATCTGCTTCTCTCCACTTTCTCAGCCCTGAGTCTCTTCTGATCTTCATGTCCTCAGCCACAGGATGAGCATCATTGTGGTCTGGGATCTTGGGCTTTAGCTTCCTGAGAACTTGGCCTTCCTCTTCTTCTGCAGTGTCAGGCACTGGGGCCTTGTTCTTTTCAGCAGCTGGTATGCTCCTTGTATTCCTCTTTGGAGCTGACTTGGCCTTTGATGCAGCCTTGGGTGCTTCCTTGGGCTTGGATGCAGTAGCCCCTGATCTTATAGCATCACCCATCAGCTTTGGCATCTTAGGTGCTGGAGCAGCAACCTCTTCTTCCTCTTCATCTTCTTCTCCAGAAGAATCTCTCCTCATAGAAGGTTTTCCAATGACTCTGGCAGTGGTAGATCTGACTCTCTTCTTTTTCTTGTCTTGGCCAATTTCTTCTTCTTCAGATTCCATGGTGAACTTTATAGTTCCTTCAGGTGCAGCCTTCCTAGGCTTTTCAGGAATCTGAGTTGAGGCTCTGGCCTTTCGCATAGGCTGCCTACCTGCTGGCCTTTTAGTTTTCAATCCTAGCTTTATGCTCTGAGCTGAGCCATATTACTTCTTGAGCACAACTTTCTTCGAAGTGGCTTCTTCTTCTCCCACATAGTCCTCATCCTCTGATTCTGAGGTTCTTTTCTTCCTTTGTCTGGTGGCAGCTTTTGGCAAGTTACTAGGGGTGCTCCTGCTGCCTTCATCTGAAGAACTGGAGGGACTAGTGCCCTTTAGATAAACCCGAGATTGGTTTGATGGTTATACCCCCATAGACGGTACCAGGGGCTTCCCGCGTGTAAACAGGGCTAGTTCGGCTCAACTTTACTTACCTTGAATTTTAATGGTTTATTGGGAATAACCAATTTTTTGCATGACAACTTTCACCTAAGTTATTCTCTTTTACAGATGATAATCGTGCTACACCCTTCCAGGATACGGCGCAACGGAGACACAGGCGCAAACGTGCAGCAGGGACCCGCTCAAAGGTTTCTTTTTAGATTAAGACCCTGTGTAAACCTTTTCTACTATCTCTTGTTGTTCACATCCTCCGGATACTCAGTACAACCGAGAAGGATGCTGACGTTATTGGCATTTCGCCACGTTAGAACATTGCACATACCACCTGGACACTTGGGGTTCATTATCAAGGGCATTGCTCAGCCCGGCATATGTTATAAAGACCGAATACCTTAGGGAGTGTTCGGCGTCGCGAGTTTGGCCTTATATGCATCAGCTCCGAATCATGTCTTTGGTCAAATGTTGGGTTTTCCTGGCTCCTGTGTTTTGCTACCTTACGTTCCGCTCTAACAGCTAAGGTGGCACCGGGAGAACTACTGCGATTGTGCCCTGGTTCATCCGGATGAGCACCTCAGTAGAGAAAGCCGAAAACTGACTGTCATGATAAAGTGCGAGACTGGTCAACCACTCGATGACTTAGCAGAATCTTCGGGATTCCTCCGCATTAACGAAGGGCCGTTTCCCGGTCATGTACGTACGCGCCCCGTATTCGGACGAGCGCGGAGGTACCAGGGGCTATATAGTAGTCCCACCATCAAACTCTTATGGCTAAGTGAAAGTGTTAAAGCAATATAGTCTGATTGCCTCGTTCGTTGCGCTATCACCTCCTTAATGGACCAAGACGTTGGATCAAGTGTGAATACGCGTTTTTTGCGAACACCCCTGCATTATATGCGTGGGGGCTGAAGCCGACGACTGCAAACTTTCAGGTTATATACATATATACATAAACGGCCGCACATGAGGCATCATAATACTTTCAGGAAAAAGTATAAACACAGACTTTATAATTTAATAAACATTGTTCTTACAATGGGAATACATGTCACTAGAACATAATATTCTTCGAGCACTGAGCCTCTATTAAACAAGCGCCTTCAAGGACTTCTTCAAAGTAGTGCTCGGTAGATACTCGGCCCACGGTCGAACACCGGGTTGCAATAGCGGTGGCCTCCATCTCTGCCCAGTATGTCTTGACATGGGCAAGAGCCATCCGCGCACCCTCTATGCACGCCAACCTCTTCATAGCGTCGATGCGCGACACAGCACCAAGGAACTGTTGCACTAAACTAAATAACTATTCGGTCTTGGCCCTTCCAGCCACAGATGATCCACAATAGACCTCATGGCAAACTCAGACAACCTATGGAGCTCGGACCACTCGGCCATTCGCTCATTCAATAGTAGCGGACGCACTGGAACATGGAACTGTGACCAGAACAGCTTTTCCACTTCATGATCTTTTGTTCTTTGAAATACTCGGCCGCATCAGCACCACTTGCTGCCAAATCCACGTATGCGTCTGCAGAACTCCATAGTTGATCAAGAGGGGCATACTTAGGATCTCCGAACATCATCCGCAACCAAAAGGGCTTCCCAGCCGCGATATCCCCAGCTTGACATAGCTCCTCCTTCGCCGCTCTAATTTTAGAGAGAGCATCCTTGGCCGCTACCATGGCCTTCTCCAGCCTGTTTGACTCTCAGCCCTTCGACCGCCTTTAGGGTGGCCGCATCACTCTTCCTGGCTTGCTCCTTGGCTCGGGCAAGTTCCGCCCGAAGGGTCTCCACGGCGGCAGCCCCATCTGTAGTCACAACATATTAAAGATACTAGCATCATGCTCCTCTTACTATGTGTTGATCACCGAAGAAATCACATACCCTGTGCCTCGTCGAGCCGCTTGTTGACAAGCACGATGTTGGCATCTGCCGCATCAAGTTGCTACTTCAGCTCGGCAAACTCACCAGTCTAGCTAGCCACCGGAGCTTCAGCCACCTGCACATGAAGGCGACATGATTATTACCTGGGACTATGATCCTCTGTTTGCCGCCATTTTCGACAACAACCAGAGTCTCAGGGGCTACTATCTGCATAGGGCACACCTAACGTGTGCGGTACCGTAAAAAACATACACTATTTCACGTACCTCAAAGCCTTTCATCAGACTCATAAAAGCTTCATGCAACCCGCTTTCAGCGGATGAAATCCTCTCAACCACCGTACCCATTAGTGTACGATGCGCTTCTGAGATAGCCGCTTGCTCCAGAAGATCCTTCAGTGCGTCTGATCGCACACCGGACGGTTCCGGACTCTTTCTGTTGCTCTCCTTAGGAGCCAAATACTCTGGACTTCGGGTGGCCGAAGGATTACCCTCTGGCCTTGGCGGATTAGGAGAAACCCTCCGTGACGACACCTCAGGGTCGCCCGCCTCATCACGCGGGGTGGCATGGGGAAGTGTTTCGCTCTCCATCATCTCCGGAAGAAGATCCCCCGAAGACGAACTCTGTCGAGAAGGGCTACGATCCGAACTACAAGACATATGCTTCGGTTATTGTCCTCAGAAGTAAAGCAGGATATTTTTACTATTAATTAAGTACTCTTTGTTTACTTACAGCTCGGTGGAGGGTTGATCCCCTTGCGGGCACTGTGCGGCAAGGGTACCCTCCAGGGTAGGACCCTCCGACAAAAGATTCTTCCCTCGCTTGGAGACCATTACTTCCAAGTCTTCAGAGGCGGTCCTCTTCCTTCCCTGGGGAGAGGGAATTTTAGATTCTTCCCCCCGGTTATCCTTCTTCGAGGAGGCACTGATTCCCCCGGTCTGGATGAATTGTAAGTGAGGCTCGCTCTCGGCCTCTTTGTTCCTCCCTTTAATTTCCCCTGATGGCGCTTGATAAGGCGCAAGCTCAAGCATCCTGGCTAGTACAGGATCCGGTGAGCCCTCGGGAAGGGGGGCCAGACACCTGATCATCTTCTCCTCTTTTATCCAGTCCTGGTCAAAAGGCGACTTTTCAGGATGATGTTGTGATAAATTAAAAAACAACGTGTTCGGCCACGGGACTACTTACTTGGGTATCTGGACGATTGCAGCTCAGACCCGCATCCTCAGTGGTGTCCGGACACCTTATTTCTGGTCCGAAGAACAATTTGTACATCTCTTCGAGCGTCATGCCGAGGAAGTGCTGAATAGCTCGCGATCCTTCCGGGTTGAACTCCCACATACGGAGGGGTCGATGTTTGCAAGGTGGGACTCGACGAACTAGCATGACTTTCATTACCGTTACCAGGCTGACATCTCTCTCGAGGAGATCTCGGATGCGACTCCGCAATATCGGCACATCATTTACTGGCCCCAGTCCAGCCCCTTGTTGATCCATGACGTCAGTTGTGGCGGGGGCCCGAGCGAAAGGCAGGGGCGGCTACCCACTTGGTACCCCGGGGAGCTGTGATATAAAACCACTCCCGTTGCCATAAACTGGACACCTCCGGGAAGGAACCCTTTGGCCATGGAACATCGGCGCCTTTGCTTATTACGGCACCTCCGCACTCTGCATGTCGCCCCTCAATCATCTTCGGGTTCACATTGAAGGTCTTGAGCCATAAGCCGAAGTGTGGGGTAATGCGGAGGAAGGCTTCACCCACGACGATGAACGACGAGATGTGAAGGATGGAATCCGGGGCTAGGTCATGGAAATCCAGCCCGTAATAGAACATGAGCCCCCTAACAAAGGGATCTAGGACAAGGCCTAGCCCTCGGAGGAAGTGAGAGATGAATACAACGCTCTCGCCGGGTTCGGGAGTGGGAATGACCTGCCCTCGGGCAGGCAGCCTGTGCGAGATTTCGCCGGTCAAATACCTAGCCTCTCTTAGCTTCTTGATGTCTTCCTCTATGACAGAGGAGGGCATCCATCGACCTTGAAGGTTGGATCTGGACATGGTTGAAGGTCCGAAGTGCCTGACCTGAGCCTTGGGTATTGAAACTCGAGGCGGGGGAAGGATTCGATCAAGTACAAGAAGAAAAGGGACAGGCCTTGGCCTCTTTAGAAATAGGGTGAATATCAAGCATCCTCCTCGTGGCCATTTGGGACTTGCCTAAAATCGAGGAGTCATACCAACGGGCACGATTGGGTTACCCACATCTGTATTGATGAGAATCCCGTAATAAGGGGGACATGATCTCTGCTTCGACAAGACGTGCCAATAAAATTGCCTCGGAAAACGTGCAGTGGCAGGCTGATGGAGAAAAATGGTTCGAATAATGATCAGGCTGTGGTATGATGTCACGTTATGAAAAGTCGTCAGCAGAATAGATTTGTGGAAATATTATTCTCTCTACGGTAGTATGTGGAACTTGTTTTGCAGAGCCAGACACTATCCTTGTGTTCAAAATCTTCTATGGAGTATTCGGAGAAGGAAAGCCTTGCAATGCCGAAGATAATCTGCGCGCTGGACTCATCGTCATTGAAGCCTGGTTCAGGGTCTACTGAGGGAGTCATGGATTAGGGGGTCCTCGGACAACCGGACTATATCCTTTGGCCGAACTGTTGGACTGTGAAGATACAAGATTGAAGACTTCATCCCATGTCCGGATGGGACTCTCCTTGGCAATACGAATATGTAGATCTCCTCCCTTATAACCGACTCTGTGTAACCCTAGCCCCCTCTGATGTCTATATAAACCAGAGGGTTTAGTCCATAGGACAACAACAATCATACCATAGGCTAGCTTCTAGGGTTTAGCCTCTACAATATCGTGGTAGATCAACTCTTGTAATAATCATATCATCAAGATCAATCAAGCAAGAAGTAGGGTATTACCTCCATCGAGGGGGCCCGAACCTGGGTAAACATTGTGCCCCCCGCCTCCTGTTACCATCTGCCTTAGACGCACAGTTCAGGACCCCCTACCCGAGATCCGCCGGTTTTGACACCGACACTAAGCACAAGTCAAGACATACCAAGTACCCATCACAAACTCTTCTCCCTCGCATTACATTATTTGCCATTTGCCTCTCGTTTTCCTCTCCCCCACTTCACCTTTGTTATTTTATTCGCCCTTTTCCGTCCGCTTCTTTTCGCTTGCTTCTTCTGTGCTTGTGTGTTGGATTGATTGTTTGTCACGATCGCTCAAGATAATACTAAATTATGTGAATTTTCCGATACCAACAACAATAATTTTATTAGCAGTCCGATTGCTCCTATTACCAACGCTGAATCTTGTGAAATTAATGCTGCTTTGTTGAATCTTGTCATGAAAGATCAATTTCCTAGCCTTCCTAGTGAAGATGCCACAACCCATCTAAACAACTTTGTTGATTTGTGCGATATGCAAAAGAAGAAAGTTGTGGATAATGATATTGTTAAATTGAAGCTATTTCCGTTTTCGCTTAGGGATTATGCTAAAACTTGGTTCTCTTCTTTGCCTAAAAATAGTATTGATTCATGGAATAAGTGCAAAGATGCTTTTATCTCTAATTATTTTCCTCCCGCTAAGATCATCTCTCTTAGAAACGATATTATGAATTTTAAGCAACTTGATCATGAGCATGTTGCACAAGATTGGGAGAGGATGAAATTAATGATACGTAATTGCCCTACACATGGTTTGAATTTATGGATGATTATACAAAAAATTTATGCCGGATTGAATTTTGCTTCTAGAAATCTTTTAGATTCGGCCACGGGAGGCACTTTTATGGAAATCGCTTTAGGAGAAGCTACTAAACTCCTAGATAATATTATGGTTAATTATTCTCAATGGCATACCGAAAGATCCACTAGTAAAAAGGTTCATGCGATAGAAGAGATTAATGTTTTGAGTGGAAAGATGGATGAACTTATGAAATTGTTTCTTATAAGAGTGTTTCTTTTAATCCTAATGATGTGCCTTTGTCCGCTTTGATTGGGAATAATAGTGAATCCTTGGATGTGAATTTTGTTGGTAGGAACAACTTTGGTAATAACGCGTATAGAGGAAACTTCAATTCTAGGCCGTTCCCTAGTAATTCCTCTAATAATTATGGTAATTCCTACAGCAACTCTTATTGAAATTTTAATAAGATTCCCTCTGATTTTAAGACTAGTGTTAAAGAATTTATTAATTCGCAAAAGAATTTCAATGCTTTGCTTGAAGAAAAATTACCTAAGATTGATGAGTTGGCTAGGAACGTGGATAGAATTTCTCTTGATGTTGATTCTTTGAAACTTAGATCTATTCCACCTAAGCATGATATCAATGAGTCTCTCAAAGCCATGAGAATTTCCATTGATGAGTGCAAAGAAAGAACCGCTAGGATGCGTGCTAAAAAGGATTGCTTTGTGAAAGCGTTTTCTCCTAATTTTCATGATAATAATGATGAAGATCTAAAAGTGATTGATGTGTCTCCTATTAAATCTTTGTTTTCCAATATGAATCTTGATAAAGATGGGACTGGAGATGAGTCAACTTTAGTTCAAAGGCATCCCAATGATTCGGAGTTTTTAGATCTTGATGCAAAAATTAATAAAAGTGGGATTGAAGAGGTCAAAACTTTACATAGTAATGAACCCACTATTTTGGATTCCAAGGAATTTAATTATGATAATTGTTCTTTGATAGATTGTATTTCCTTGTTGCAATCCGTGTTAAATTCTCCTCATGCTTATGATCAAAATAAGGCCTTTACTAAACATATCATTGATGCTTTAATGCAATCTTATGAAGAAAAGCTGGAATTAGAAGTTTCTATCCCTAGAAAACTTTATGATGAGTGGGAACATACTATTAAAATTAAGATTAAAGATCATGAATGATATGCTTTATGTGATTTGGGTGCTAGTGTTTCCACGATTCCCAAAACTTTGTGTGATGTGTTAGGTTTCCATGAATTTGATGATTGTTCTTTAAATTTGCATCTTGCGGATTCCACCATTAAGAAACCTATGGGAAGGATTAATGATGTTCTTAGTGTTGCAAATAGGAATTATATGCCCGTAGATTTCATTGTTCTTGATATAGATTGCAATCCTACATGTCCTATTATTCTTGGTAGACCTTTCCTTAGAACGATCGGTGCAATTATTGACATGAAAGAAGGAAATATTAGATTCCAATTTCCGTTAAGGAAAGGCATGGAACACTTTCCTAGAAAGAAAATTGAATTACCTTATGAATCTATTATGAGAGCCACATATGGATTGCATACCAAAGATGATAATACGTAGATCTATTCTTGTTTTTATGACTAGCTAGGGGCGTTAAACGATAGTGCTTGTTGGGAGGCAACCCAATTTGTCGGTGTACAAAAAGGGGGGGGTACACTTTTTGTACCCCTATGACTGTGCACGGGCAGTCTGAGCCACGGGCGCTGCCACGCCAAGCACGGCAAGGGAGGTAAACCAAGGTAAGGTTGAAGCTGAAGAGGAGCAGAACGACGCCAAGACCAAGACCACAAAGAGCAAAGGGAACAAAGCAGACCCCCCCGGCAAGATCCTTGCCGAGGGGCAGCTTTAGCTAGCCCGGCAAGATCCTTGCTGTGGCAGCTCGCCCCACACCTACGGAGCGAGGTCACCCTTGAGTCCACTGCCCCCATGGGGCAAGGATTCGGGAGACATCCCCGTGGTGGCATGTAGATTTTGTGAAGACATTCAAGACCAGATGCCCACTTAAGAAGGTGATGACCCTTGGCGGGATCCCAGCCAAGGAGGACCACAAGGCCCCCGACAAGAGCCTTGCCGGGGATGACAACGAGCGCCACGGCAAGACCCTTGCCGGGGCCCCAGCAAGGCCCTTTCCAAGGACACCCGTGGGGCCACCATCAGGCCCGCACCAGTCGCGCCTCCACCACCGTTCGCATGCAGTTGCTGACCCAACCAGTTGGGCAGGCACCTGCGTGGCGGCGTGCAGATCTTCATGGAGACCCACCACTGCGCCACCTCAGCTGCTTGCCTGCCTACATGGCACCACAAGCACCGCTGGCCAAGGCGCGTGTCAACGCAAGAGGGAGCGGCGACGGACGGGACAGGGCTCTCCCCTGTCCCCGATAAAGCAAGGACACCTAAGCAAGGCACATTAAATGCACCTTGTCATGTAATGCGAGGGATAAACTCGCATTACTGTACCCTTTCCACCTCCTGTGTGCCACTGTGGCGACCCCTTTCCTATAAAAGGAGGCCCGAGGCGACCAGGTGGAGGATTCGGCCTTTTGGAGCTCCTCACACCCCATAGCTAGCTCAAGAACACAGATATACAATCCACCAAAGCAGGAGTAGGGTTTTACGCATCCTCGTGGCCCGAACCTGGATAAAGGAACCGTGTGCTATCTGTTTGATCCGCTCTTCCCACGACCCCCGCGCCCCGCAACCGTAGTAGGGATTCTTGTGATCCCATAGGTGTCGTTTCACACCGACATCTTTGGCGCGCCAGGTAGGGGGCGCAGCGCAGTGGTGAGAATCGACTTTAGCAGTTAGTTCGACGCTCCTTCATCATAATGGCGCCCAAGAAGAAGACGACGGTGGCAGTTGGCCCGTCGGAAGCCGGACATCCCGCCCCGACGCGGGCGAGCAGCGGACCGGTCGCGGAAAGGACCCGGGGCGCCGTTCGTGAACACCAACACCGTCCCAGCAGCCGGAGTTTGGGAGGCGGTGTTGTTCGTGTGCCTGGCAATGGGCTGCACGCCGCCAAATCCAAAGACGGAGCCAGGACCTCCGCGGGTGGCGCGGGGCCTTCCAAGATCGCTGCCACCCCGCCCGAAGGTGACGCGAGGGCTTCCCAGACTCCCACGCCGGCGCCGAGGGTGCGCTCCTCTCAAGCGGCGCGCGACGAACGGCATAATCACACCGAAGACCCCGGGCGTCGCCGCGGGAAGAGCCCCGAGCGCCCCTCCCGGGATGTAGAAGACCTGCCCGCTCGCCGAGGCGCTGGCGAAGATGGCACGCGACCGCGGGGTCGTGATAGAGCTCCTTCTGACATGGTCAGAAGTCGAAGCGCGTCATGATCCGTGCAGGTTTCGCTGGCACCAACGCCAGCAGAAGCCCTGGTGCACGCGTAGTTGCTCCTTGATTTCCCTCGCACTACGGGGAAACTCGACGAATGGAGAGCCACCATCCGAAGCCTTGTTGCGGTGGCCAACAAAGACGAACCGAGCCCGATGGAGCCCCCGGGTCGACGCTCCGACGGAGTCCCACGCACCAGTGGCAGGAGAGCTGGCAGCGCCGCGACCGCGGTGCACTCGCCCCCTCCTCGCCCGGCGCCGCGGACGCCAGCCCGTCGTGACGTCACGGGTGACGAAATCTCCATAGCGTTGTCCGACCCGCGGACCCACTGTGACCAGCACCAAGTCCTTCGGGAACGAGAACATGAAGACGCTCGAACCACTATCGAGCGCCGGCGCGGAGCGCGCCACCAATCAGACAGGCGAGCGGGGCCTGCTGTGAACCACCCGGCACTGGAGAGACCTGGAGGCCTACCTTACGAGGTAGGCTGTCCGGCTTTTACCCGTGAGCTACGGCAGTTCCAGTGGCCCACTCACCGCACTTTCAAACCTGACGTGGGCGAAAAGTACAGCGGCAAGACCCACCCGTCCGAGTTCCTCAGCGTTTACACCATCGCGATGCATGCTGCCGGAGCCCGCGACGATAAGGTGCTTGCGAATTACTTTCCGTTGGCTCTTAAACCCAACGCCATGTCATGGTTGATGCACTTGCCGGTAGACTCCATTTCCTCTTGGTCGGATTGGTGCCATGAGTTCGTGGGCGCCTTTACTGGAGGCCACCAAGCCCATGGGCAGGCGAGCGACCTGCACGTCATTCCCTAGAAGGGAGGCGAGAGCCTCCGCAAGTATATACAGAGGTTCAGCCGGATACAGTACAATATCCCTGATGTTCACCCTGCCGCCATCATCAACGCATTCCATCAGAACGTGCGTAACCGCAAGATGCGCGAAGAGCTGGCGATGAACAAGGTGAAAGATGTAGTAGAACTCTATGTTCTCGCTGACAGATGTGCCCGGGCTGAAGAGGGAAGGAAGTACCCCGGCGAAGATGCCGGTGTGGAAACCGACTCCTCAGATGAGGATACCGCCGCCCCGGCGAAGAAAGGTCGGCGTCGCAACAGGAAGCGCAAAGGAAAAGCCGTGCTTGCCGTCGAGGGGTCTGATGACACCGGCTCCACCAGGAAAACCAAGGCAGATGACCCCGGCAAGGAAATTGCCGGATGTGTCGCCTGCAGGGCCTTGGCGGCTGCCGAGAAGCCAGGCAACTCCGACAAGCGGTACTGCAAGATCCATCGCACCAAAGGCCATGCTCTCCAAGACTGCCGATAGGTTGAGCTCCTTGCTGAGAAGCAGAGGGCTGAATATGAGAGGCGGGACAAGGAGAAGGGCCAAGACGGTGCTGAGGGATCCGGCAAGAAGCGTGACGGCCAGGCGGGCCGTCGCGGCAAGGATAAACAACAGGAGAGGCCCGCCCAGGGCCGTGACAGAAAGCCAGAAGACGACGATCACGAAGAGGACAACGAGTCCGGCGACCAAGAGTTTCGGAAAGCTACAGAGGCCATGTGCGTCGATGGCGGCGCCTCGCTGCATACCTCCCATCGCCGGCTTAAACAGTGGGCGCGGGAGATTACAGCGGCAAAGCCGTCGTTTGATGCCCAAAGGCCGCTGAAGTGGTCCAGCACACCTATCATTTTTGACACTGAGGATCACCCTGATCGCACTACTGCGGTCGGGTGCTTACCGTTGTTGGTTTCACCAACTATACGCAACCTCAAGGTGACAAAGATGCTAGTTGATGGCGGGGTCGGTCTGAACCTGATCTCGCCTGTCGTGATCGAGAAGCTGCAGATTCCTGATGGAGACCTCGAAGAGACGGGCACGTTTCAAGGGGTCAACCCGGGAAGAAGCCAACCCAAGGGAAAGGTCACGCTGCCCGTGACTTTTGGAAGCGACCTGAACTACAGGACGGAGAGGATCGTGTTTGATGTTGCCAAGATCCCCTTGCCCTACAACGGGATCCTTGGCCGCCCAGCGCTGGCCAAGTTCATGGCGGCGTCACACTACGCCTACAACACCCTGAAGATGCCAGGACCTGTGACGATCATCAACATCCCCTCCGATAAGAAAGATGCGCTGATTTGCGCCGACCAACTATACCAGCAAGCAGTTGCAGCAGCTGCCGCCACTAGGGAACTTGCTCCTGCCGCTGGGGTCCTGGGAGGGAAGAAGAAGAAGGCTGGTGAGACCTCGAACACCGTCCCACTCCGGCAAGCACACCTCTTCGGAGTGTAGCGCTGCCGTTGAGGACGTGCCAGAGAGCTCCACCGGCGGAAACAAGAAGTCCAGGGCCACACCGCCGGGAACCAAGAAGGTTTCCGTCCGTGAGGACGGCACGGGAGGAGCTTTTACCATAAGCTCCACCCTTGACGACAAATAGGAAGACGCACTCGTCACCTTCCTGCGGGTGAATGTCGATGTGTTTGCATGGCAAGCTTCCGACATCCCCGGCGTTCCCAGGGAGGTGATTGAGCACCACCTTGCTGTCTGTCCTCATGCGCGGCCCGTCAAGCAGAAGGTCAGGAAGCAAGCTTTGGAACGGCAAGAGTTCATCACAGAAGAAATCCGGAAACTGGAGGCAGCGGGTTTGGTAAGAGGAGTGCTCCATCCAACGTGGTTGGCCAATCCGGTCGTAGTGCGCAAGGCAAATGGGAAGTGGAGGCTGTGTATTGATTACACAGATATCAATAAGGCTTGTCCTAAAGACCCCTTCCCATTGCCGCGCATCGACCAGATTGTTGACTCCACAGGTGGGTGTGATCTGTTGTCATTCCTCTATGCCTACTCCGGCTACCACCAGATCTTCATGACAAGAGAAGACGAAGAGAAAACAACATTCATCACCCCATGTGGTACGTATTGTTTCATGCAGATGCCTTTCGGGTTGAAGAGTGCTGGTTCGACATTTGCGAGGGCGGTCTAGATTGGTTTTGAACCCCAGCTCCATAGAAATATAGAAGCTTATATGGATGACATAGTGGTCAAAACCAAGGACAGGGCAACCCTCATACCAGATTTGCAAGAGACGTTTGCAAACCTGCGCAAGATCAATCTCAAGCTGAACCCTGAGAAGTGCGTCTTTGGTGTCCCGTCCGGCAAACTTCTCGGGTTCTTTGTGTCACAGCGTGGGATAGAGGCCAATCCGGACAAGATCAAAGCTATAGAGCAGATTGAAGCACCGAAGCGAATCAAGGATGTGCGTCGGCTTGCTGGTTGCGTCGCCGCCATGGGCAGGTTCATTTCCAAGTCTGCCGAGTGCGCCCTCCCTTTTTCAAGATCCTGAAAAAGGCGGGCCCAATGGAGTGGACGCCAGAAGCCAAGGCAGCGTTGCAAGATTTGAAGAAGTACCTCTCCTCTGCGCCAATACTAGTTGCGCCTAGGCCACAGGAGCCGTTGCTGCTATACCTGGCGGCAACGAACCAGGTGGTCAGCGCCGCACTAGTGGCCCAGAGAGAGGTTGGCGACGAGGTAGTGGCAGCGACAGAGCCCGACACCACCAATGCGGAGATGACGCAGCCAGTCGAAGTGCCACCGAAGAAGAAAATGATGCAGCACCTGGTCTACTTTGTTAGCTCCCTCCTGCAGGGGGCTAGATCAAGGTATTCCGGCATGCAGAAACTGCTCTTCGGCCTTCTTATGGCCTCGAGGAAGCTGCATCACTACTTCCAGGCACACGAGATCACTGTAGTCACCCGCCTCCCTCTACAACCGATATTGCACAATCCAGATGCAACGGGGAGGATTGTGGAATGGGCGCTGGAGCTGTCCAGCTTTGGCCTCAAGTTTGAAAGTACTTCGACGATCCAGAGCCGGGTCCTGGCGGAGTTCATCGCAGAGTGGATCGCGACACCAGACGAAGAAGCCCAAGAGGCTGCTCTCCCCGGCAAGGAGGCAAGATGCAATTGGGTCATGTACTTTGATGGAGCTTTCTCCCTACAAGGTGCTGGGGATGGCGTACTGCTTGTCGCCCCCACCGGAGAGCACCTCAAGTACGTGATCCAAATGCACTTCCCCAGGGAGGTGTCAACAAACAATACGGTAGAATACGAAGGGCTGCTTGCCGGTCTTAGGATCGCGGCGGACCTCGGAATCAAGAAGCTCATCGTCAGGGGCGACTCGCAGCTTGTCGTCAAGCAAGTCAACAAGGATTACCAGAGCCCGTTGATGAAGGCCTATGTTGATGAAGTGAGAAAGCTGGAAGAGCGTTTCGACGGTATACAGGCTGAATACGTTCCCCGAGCAGAGAACGACATCGCCGATTACTTGTCAAAACACGCTGCCCTCAAGCTACCTGTGGAACCAGGTACCTTTGTGCTTCAGCTAACTCAGCCATCTGTTGATCCATCGACAGAGCAGAACAAGAGGAGGAAATCAGGGCCCGGCAAGTACTTTCCCGCCGAGCTCCCCGGAGCCGCCGGCAAGGATGTTGCCGGGGACGCTGAGCCCGCAATGGGACGGCTAGCTCCGGCGGAGCATCAAGCTCTTGCCGCCGAGATGGCCGCCCCAATAGCGTAGGAAATGCCTTTAGTCCTCACCGCCGAGCCCCAGGCTCCGGCATGGGCACAGCATACCGTCTGATTCCTCCAAACAGGGGAACTTCCTGAAGAGCAGGAAGAAGCAGAAAAAGTAGCCCGTCGCTCTACCATGTACCAGTTCGTCGATGACGTCCTGTATAGTAAGAGGCCGAACGGTGTGAAATTGAAGTGCATCCCTCGAGAGGAAGGACTGGAGCTATTGGCGGAGATACACGGAGGCATATGTGGGTCCCACATCGGGTCGAGGGCCCTTGCCGGCAAGGCATTCCGGCAAGGTTTCTTCTGGCCCACCGCCCTCCAGGATGCGACGACACTAGTCACCAGGTGTGAAGCATGTCAGTTCCATTCAAAGAAGCTTCATCAACCAGCTCAAGCCCTTCAAACCATTACTCTCTCCTGGCCCTTCTCGGTCTAGGGGCTCGACATACTGGGCCCTTTCCCCCGCGCTGTCGGGGGCTTTGAGTACTTGTACGTTGCAATCGACATGTTCACAAAGTGGCCGGAGGTGGAGGCAGTGAGGAAGGTCACAGCTCAGTCAGCCGTCAAGTTCTTCAAGGGGCTAGTGTGCCATTTTGGTGTACCCAACAGGGTCATCACCGACAACGGCACACAGTTCACAAGCCGCACCTTCATGCAATATACTCAAGACCTCGGCTGCAAAGTCTGTTTCTCTTCCGTTGCCCACCCACGAAGCAACGGTCATGCTGAGAGGGAAAATGCTGAAGTACTGCGGGGCTTAAGGACAAAGACCTTTGACAGGCTGCACAAGAGCGGAAGGCGCTGGATTGATGAGTTGCCGATGGTTCTTTGGTCGATCAGAACGACGCCAAATCGAGCCACCGACCAGACACCCTTTGCCCTGGTATACGGGGCAGAAGCAGTTCTCCCCACTGAACTCATACACAGGTCACCTTGAGTGCTCACTTATGATGAGCTTGAGCAAGAGCAACTGCGGCAAGATGACGGAATGCTCCTTGAGGAAGATCGTCTTCGGGCGGCTGTGAGAGCAGCGCGCTACCAGCAAGCCTTGCGCCGCTACCATAGGCGCAAGGTTCATGCCCGAAGCCTTGAGGAAGGTGACCTTGTCCTTCGGCGCGTTCAATCGGCCAAGAATTCCAACAAGTTGACGCCAAAGTGGGAAGGCCCTTATCGGGTAATACGAGTCACCAGGCCCGGCGCAGTCCGCCTCGAGACCGAAGATGCCGTTCCGGTGAGTAACTCCTAGAACATTGAGCATCTTCGCAAGTTTTACCCGTGAGGCGTGGCTTGCCGGGCCCCCCGGCAAGCCACCTTTTGTACAAGCATTGCCGATGATGCATGTAACCCTTTGTACAAAGCCAGGCGCAGACCCTGAGCATAAATAAATGAAGCGCTGGCGCCCTAAGTTATAGCATGCATGCTAGGTCGAGTCTCGTCCTTGGTTAGGGTTGATAGTGCTTAGCGGCGACTAACCCCTAGCTTAGAGGTCGAGTGTGCGTCCCTTTGCCGTTCTTTCGTCTTCTTTGGTTCGCAGGACTCACAAATATCCTTGCCGGATCACTTAAGGACGAAAAAGAGAAGGAGGACAGACCAGCATCTAGACCCCGGCAAGCCAGTATTACCAGAGGCTGCAAGAGCAAAGGTTCACCCACGGCAAACCAAAGTTGCCGGGGGCTACAGCTTCAGATAAGTTCTTCATCCTTTATCATGCATTCCCTTATGGACTGAGGTATGTGAAACCTCATTTTTCCTAAAAGCTACCGTGCTCCTCTAACTCTAGGCCCTAGGACTTGTTCCTGGGGCCAGGTTTGATCGTAGTCGCAACAGGGAAAGGATGAAACGAGGAGCCTGAACCCGCCTCATCCCTGCCTCCGCCAAAGGCGTGAGAAAGGTCGAGTGAGGTGGAGAGACGGCAAGGCCTGTTGCCGGGCGAGGAAATGTTTATCTTAGAGATATCAAGGGTTTACTCCTTGTCGTGTGTTCGACCCGCAAACAAATGGCCCGGCAAACATCCCTTTTTCATTAAAAACATTCCATTCAAGTACAGTCCATAGGGAATGAAAAACATGAATGCTGGGATTACAAGTTCTAAATTCAGTTAAGGCCCGAAGGGTTACAAACTAAAAAGAGACAAGGTGCCCGTAATCCCTTCCTTGTCCCTCTCCTCAGGAGGCAGGTCAAGGAGGCAAAAAGGGGCAAAAGAGGCGCCTAGACGAGCTACGGGTGGCAGAAGACACCAAGAGAACATCCCGGTGGCCGTCCAAAGGATGGGTTGTGATGGCGGCGCCGGAAGCAGAGCTCGAAGACGAGGCGGCAGGACGTCAGCACGCGTCAAAGGTGTTGGTGCCCGCGTACTCCGAGTTGACGGCCTTGCCGCCCGCCCTCTTCCTATTCCGCAGCCTCCCAACGCCAGCCGCCCAAGGAGACGACCCCGAGAAGTTCAAGGAGCCGGCGACATGGATGATGGGGTCGCCGGTGCCGCACGGAGCGGCACCCGACACCTAGTCGGGCCCATCATCCTGCCGCCTACTGCCCTCATCGTCGCTGCCGCTGTCCTCCTCGTCACTCCCGCCCGAGGAGGAGTCTTCGCTATCAGAAGAACTCTGCTTGCAGCACCTTGTGCGGGTCCCGAAGACCTTGACGGAGAGGAGGCTGCCCTCCATCAGCTTGAAATGGAGAGTGAGCCCCTCCGTCAGGCGGTGGATGTGAGCGAATGTCTTCCATCCTCGACGAAGATACATCACATGAGGGGCTGGGAAATCAACGCGAACCCGCGTGCCGCTGATCCCGCAGCCCCTCATATGCAGCCGCAATGACTCCGGCGGATCCAGCTCCATCTCCCGCACAAATGGAGTCGGGAGACGAAGGCGACGACGAGGCGGCCGGCGCAGCCTGACGAAGAACTCGCAAGGGTCATCCCCAACGTGGTCCTCCATGGGAGGAGGAACCGCTGGCGGATGCGAAGCCGGCGCGCCGCCCCGTCCTCCTCTTCCCCGAGCGCCTCGGCCTCGCCCCCTCCCCCTTCCCGTCGCGGCTGGCTCTGCCACCGCAGGTGCGGGAGAAGGAGGGACGCGTTGTCGAGCAGCGACCCTCGTCGCCACCATTAAAGGACCAAGGTTCCCTCTCTCCATAGCGGATGGAAGGGGGAGGGAGCAGAAGCTGAAGAAAGGAGGAGATGAAAGAATGCGGGGCGCCATCCTCCCCCTCCCGCTCCTTATAAAGGAACGAGGTAGGGGCTCGGCCGCCCCACTCCGCCAATCAAGACACGGAAGGCGCAGGGAACTGGGACCGACCCGCTGCCCCGGCCCACGGCGGCCCGGTTTCCCGCCTCCACCGATCGCCACCACAAGCACATGCGAGCCACGTGGCAGGCATGGAGGACCGAGGCGATGGATGAGGCGACCTCTCCCCACCCCGTGATCATGGGGAATGGGCGCCTTGAAGACCACGCCTCGGCCCCGTTCAGTAAATGGGCCGCGCCTCCACGCCTTCCTCCGTTTGTGGGGAAGGCGCGAACCGCCCCCCTTTTTACTATGACATGACGCATGCATGCGGAGCTCAGCCCCACGCATGCCGCTCACGTCACGCGCGCCTCCCCACGCCGCGCCACGCACGGGACGCGTGGAAAGCGCAGCGCGCGAAAAAACATACCGCGGTAAAAACCGCCCCGCCTGCCCGCGCACCGTTTTTGGGCCTAGCCCAACAACGCGTTGCACTTATGTGTGGCCCAGGCCCGGGGGCTCCTGTCGGTGTACAAAAAGGGGGGGGTACACTTTTTGTACCCCTATGACTGTGCACGGGCAGTCTGAGCCACGGGCGCTGCCACGCCGAGCACGACAAGGGAGGTAAACCAAGGTAAGGCTGAAGCTGAAGAGGAGCAGAACGACGCCAAGACCAAGACCACAAAGAGCAAAGGGAACAAAGCAGAGACCCCCAGCAAGATCCTTGCCGGGGGGCAGCTTTAGCTAGCCCGGCAAGATCCCTGCCGTGGCAGCTCGCCCCACACCTATGGAGCGAGGTCACCCTTGAGTCCACTGCCCCCATGGGGCAAGAATTCGGGAGACATCCCCGTGGTGGCATGCAGATCTTTGTGAAGACATTCAAGACCAGATGCCCACTTAAGAAGGTGATGACCCTTGGCGGGATCCCAGCCAAGGAGGACCACAAGGCCCCCGGCAAGAGCCTTGCCGGGGATGACAGCGAGCGCCATGGCAAGACCCTTGCCGGGCCCCCAGCAAGGCCCTTTCCAAGGACACCCGTGGGGCCACCATCAGGCCCGCACCAGTCGCGCCTCCACCGCCGTTCGCATGCAGCTGCCGACCCAACCAGTTGGGCAGGCACCTGCATGGCGGCGTGCAGATCTTCATGGAGACCCACCACTGCGCCACCTCAGCTGCTTGCCTGCCTACATGGCACCACAAGCACTGCTGGCCAGGGCGCGTGTCAACGCAAGAGGGAGCGGCGACGGACGGGACAGGGCTCTCCCCCGTCCCCGATAAAGCAAGGACACCCAAGGAAGGCGCATTAAATGCACCTTGTCATGTAATGCGAGGGATAAACTCGCATTACTTTACCCTTTCCACCTCCTGTGTGCCACTATGGCGACCCCTTTACTATAAAAGGAGGCCCAAGGCGACCAGGAGGAGGATTCGGCTTTTTGGAGCTCCTCACGCCCCATAGCTAGATCAAGAACACAGATATACAATCCACCAAAGCAGGAGTAGGGTTTTACGCATCCTCGCGGCCCGAACCTGGATAAAGGAACCGTGTGCTATCTGTTTGATCCGCTCTTCCCACGACCCCCGCGCCCCGCAACCGTAGTAGGGATTCTTGTGATCCCATAGGTGTCGTTTCACACCGACACAATTTTATTTTTGTTCCTTGTTTTATGTTCCTGTTTAGTAATAAATAATTCATCTAGCTTCTGTTTATATGTGGTTTTATGTTTTAATTAGTGTTTGTGCCAAGTAGAACCTTTGGGAAGACTTGGGTGAAGTCTTTGCGATCTTGCTATAAAAAACAGAAACTTTAGCGCTCACGAGATTAGCTGCCATTTTTTACTGGAGAGTGCTTTTAAGTTAATTCTTTTTCAAGATGATTAATAGGCAAATTACTCACGTCCACCAATTTATTTCAAATTTTTTGGAGTTCCAGAAGTATTCGTTTGATACAGATTACTACAGTCTGTTTTGTTTTTGACATATTCTGTTTTTCGTGTGTTGTTTGCTTATTTTGAGGAATCTATGGCTAGTATCGGGGGGTATGAACCATAGATAAGTTGGAATACAGTAGGTTTAACACCAATATAAATAAATAATGAGTTCATTATAGTAAATTAAAGTGGTGGTTTGCTTTCTTACACTAACGGAGCTCATGAGATTTTCTGTTTAAGTTTTGTGTTGTGAAGTTTTCAAGTTTTTGGGTAAAGATGTGATGGATTTTGGAATAAGGAGTGGCAAGAGCCTAAGCTTGGGGATGCCCAAGGCACCCCAAGGTAAAATTCAAGTACAACCAAAATCATAAGCTTGGGGATGCCCCGGAAGTCATCCCCTCTTCCGTCTTCTCTATCGGTAAATTTACTTGAGGCTATATTTTTATTCACCACATGATATGTGTTTTGCTTGGAGCGTCTTGTATGATTTGAGTCTTTGCTTTTTAGTTTACCACAATCATCCTTGCTGTAGACACCTTTTGGAGAGATACACATGAATCCGAATTTATTAGTATACTCTATGTTCTTCACTTATATCTTTTGAGCTAGATAATTTTGCTCTAGTGCTTCACTTATATCTTTTTAGAGCACGGTGGTCGTTTTATTTTATAGAAATTATTGATCTCTCATGCTTCACTTATATTACTTTTAGAGTCTTTTAGAACAGCATGGTAATTTGCTTTGGCTATAAAATTAGTCCTAATATGATGAGCATCCAAGATGGATATAATAAAAACTTTCATATAAAGTGCATTGAATACTATGAGAAGTTGGATTCCTTATGATTGTTTTGAGATATGAAGATGGTGATATTAGAGTCATGCTAGTTGAGCAGTTGTGAATTTGAGAGATACCTGTGTTAAAGTTTGTGATTCCCGTAGCATGCACGTATGGTGAACCGTTATGTGATGAAGTCGGAGCATGATTTATTTATTGATTGTCTTCCTTATGAGTGGCGGTCGGGGACGAGCGATGGTCTTTTCCTACCAATCTACCCCCCTAGGAGCATGCACGTAGTACTTCGTTTCGATAACAAATAGATTTTTTCAATAAGTATGTGAGTTCTTTATGACTAATGTTGAGTCCATGGATTATGCGCACTCTCACCCTTCCACCATTGCTAGCCTCTCTAATACCGCGCACCTTTCGCCGGTATCATACACCTACCATATACCTTCCTCAAAACAGCCACCATACCTACCTATTAGGGCATTTCCATAGCCATTCCGAGATATATTGCCATGCAACTTTCCACCGTTCCGTTTATTATGACATGCTCCATCATTGTCATATTGCTTTGCATGATCATGTAGTTGACATCGTATTTGTGGCAAAGCCACCGTTCATGATTTTCATACATGTCACTCTTGATTCATTGCACATACCGGTACACCGCCGGAGGCATTCACATAGAGTCATATTTTGTTCTAAGTATTGAGTTGTAATTCTTGAGTTGTAAGTAAATAAAAGTGTGATGATCATCATTATTAGAGCATTGTCCTAGTGAGGAAAGGATGATGGAGACCATGATTCCCCAACAAGTTGGGATGAGACTCCGGACGAAAAAAAGAGGCCATAAAAAAAAGAGAAAGGCCCAAATAAAAAAAATGAGAGAAAAGGAGAGAAGGGACAATGCTACTATCCTTTTACCACACTTGTGCTTCAAAGTAGCACCATGATCTTCATGATAGAGAGTCTCCTATGTTGTCACTTTCATATACTAGTGGGAATTTTACATTATAGAACTTGGCTTGTATATTCCAATGATGGGCTTCCTCAAATTGCCCTAGGTCTTCGTGAGCAGGCAAGTTGGATGCACACCCACTTAGTTTCTTTTGTTGAGCTTTCATACACTTATAGCTCTAGTGCATCCGTTGCATGGCAATCCCTACTCACTCACATTGATATCTATTGATGGGCATCTACATAGCTCGTTGATAAGCCTAGTTGATGTGAGACTATCTTCTCCTTTTCGCTTCTCCACAACCACCATTCTATTCCACCTATAGTGATATGTCCATGGCTCACGCTCATGTATTGCGTGAAGATTGAAAATGTTTGAGAACATCAAAAGTACGAAATAATTGCTTGGATTGTCATTGGGGTTGTGCATGATTTAAATATTTTGTGTGATGAAGATAGAGCATAGCCAGACTATATGATTTTGTAGGGATAACTTTCTTTGGCCATGCTATTTTGAGAAGACATGATTGCTTTATTAGTATGCTTGAAGTATTATTGTTTTTACGTCAATATTAAACTTTTATTTTCAATCTTATGGATCTGAACATTCATGCCACAATAAAGAAAATTACAATGAAAATTATGTTAGGTAGCATTCCACATCAAAAAATCTGTTTTTATCATTTACCTACTCGAGGACGAGCAGGAATTAAGCTTGGGGATACTGATACGTCTCCAACGTATCTATAATTTTTTTATTGTTCCATGCTATTATATTATCTGTTTTGGATGTTTAATGGGCTTTAATATGCTCTTTTATATTATTTTTGGGACTAACCTATTAGCCGGAGGCCCAGTGCCATTTGCTGTTTTTTTGCCTATTTCAGTGTTTCGCAGAAAAGGAATATCAAATGGAATGAAACCTTCGCGAGGATCTTTCTTGGAACAAACACAATCCAGGAGACTTGGAGTGGAAGTCAGAGACGCAACAAGGCGGCCACGAGGCAGGAGGGTGCGCCCAGGGGGGTAGGCGCGCCCCCCACCCTCATGGGCCCCTCGTAGCTCCACTGACCTACTTCTTCCACCTATATGTACTCTTATACCCTGAAAACATCCAGGAGAGCCACGAAACCACTTTTCCACCGCCGCAACCTTCTATACCCATGAGATCCCATCTTGGGGCCTTTTCCGGCGATCTGCCGAAGGGGGATTCGATCATGGAGGGCTTCTACATCAACACCATAGCCTCTCCGATGATGTGTGAGTAGTTTACCATAGACCTTCGGGTCCATATTTATTAGCTAGATGTCTTCTTCTCTTTCTTTGGTTCTCAATACAAAGTTCTCCTCGGTGTTCTTGGAGATCTATTCGATGTAATACGTTTTGCGGTGTGTTTGCCGAGATCCGATGAATCGTGGGTTTATGATCAAGATTATCTATGAACAATATTTGATTCTTCTCTAAATTCTTATATGCATGATTTGATACACTACAAAAAAAGACAAATCCGTAACATTTTGGGCCGAACGAATTTTTTTTCTGTCATACATATGACACTTCTATGACGATAATTGTGACAAAACCCGGTATCATCATAGATGTGGTGGGCTCCTACTTCTATGACAAAAAATCATGATAGAAAATGGGCTCTTCGTCCTGGGCGGGCCGGAGACGCAGCTGCATGACATTCTTTGGGCCGTCCATGACGGAAAAAACCATGGTAGAAGAGAGGGCGAGGAAAATTTCAGGGAGTTCCCGGTTACAGTGGGAGGTCAGGGGCCGAGTGATGTGCGTTTCTCTTGTACACGTACGCACGTGTGTGCGAGGCATTGGCTCTAACTAAACCCGAGCGAAGCATTGGGCTCTAACTGAACCCGAGCGATTGCACTGCAGGCTACGCGTTACTGAACCCGAGCGATCGATCGATGGCTTTTAACTGAACCCGATCGAGCAATTCCTTCGCTACTACTGCTAACTGAAGCCGATCGATGCTGCCTCTGGATGAATAGTGAGCGTTGCGGGGGGGGGGGGGGGGGGGGGTTGGATGAACAGTTCCCGGTGGGGCTGGATGAACAGGACCCCGTGGTGTTGCCTCTGGATGAACAGGACCCCGATCGATCGAGTCGGTTGGGGCTGGATGAACAGGACCCCGTGGAGGGCTGGATGAACAGGACCACCCCATGGAGGGCAGGATGAACAGTAGACGGTGGAGGGCAGGATGAACAGTAGCTCGTGGAGGGGTGGTTGAACAGGAGCCCGTGGAGAGGGCTGGTTGAACAGTAGCCGATGGAGTAGCGCGCGGTGGAGGCTGGATGAACAGGAGCCCGTGGATGAACAGTCGCAGGTGGAGGCTGGAGGAGGTCGACGGTGGATGAACAGTAGCTCGTGGAGGCTGGAGGGGGTCGACAGTGGAGATGAACAGTATCCCGTGGAGTCCCATTTTGCGGTACGCCACACCCCTCCCGATGAACAGGACCCCTGTTTCGACCGTAGCGCTGCAACACAAGTCTGTTTCGTTCAGTTTGTGGTACGCCACACCCCTCCTGATCAACAGGACCCCCGTTTCGACCATAGGTGGTCCGTTTCCTCCGTTTTGCGGTACGCCAGACCCCTCCCGATGAACAGGATCCCGTTTTGAACGTGGCCGGTCGAACACAAGGTCGTTTCCTCCGTTCTGCGGTACGCCAGGCCTCGTTTCCATCGCCTCTTCTGCCCAAGCCCTCCAGATGAACACGACCACGCATTCCGTTCCGACCCAGCTGGTTCGCTCCCACACGTTCCGTTGCCTCCCGATGAACACGACGCATTCCGTTGCCTCCCCATGAACACGACGCATTTCGTTGCCTCCCCATGAACACGACGATGACACTGTTTCTCCATTCCGACCCAGCCATGTCAAGGAGCCCTCGCCGTACGTATGCGTGAGTAGGCGTTCGAGGCCCCGCCCGTATGTACACATACGTGGCCGTATTTTCTTCCTTGCACCCTGGCCACCTCTACTACGACACGTGCGCGCCTCTACATCCACCAGTATATATGTACGTACACATTCACGACTAGAATGACAACTCTACGTACGCTTCGACCAGGTGGGTCCTGACTGTCAGGCACTTCCTTGCATGCGAAGATGTAGCTAGTGGGTCCCAGTAGTTAGGGGGGAGAAATACGGTCGCCCGTCCGGTGGGTCCCCGCTGTCAGGTGGAGGAATAATTATTTTGCACGTAATAAGGAGGCACTTCCTTGCTGCGGCCGTGGACCTAGCTGTCAGCCTCTCCACGTACAGTCCATGTCCGATGGAGGCCGTTCCTTGACCATGTTGACCACGCCGCGCCGAGAGCACCAGGGCGGTGGACGACAGCGAGGCCTAGGAAGGGGACGACGCGGAGCCGGGGAAGACGCGGCAGTGGATGCCCACGCGTAGAGGAGTACGAGGGTTCACTGGTTCGCTGCGGTGTGAGGCTGCCGTCGCCGTAGAATAACAGGGGGTGTGGGTGAGTAGAGGTGTCGGTGTCAAAACCGGCGGATCTCGGGTAGGGGGCCCCGAACTGTGCGTCTAGGCGGATGGTAACAGGAGACAAGGGACACGATGTTTTTACCCAGGTTCGGGCCCTCTCGATGGAGGTAAAACCCTACTCCTGCTTGATTAATATTGATGATATGGTAGTACAAGAGTAGATCTACCACGAGATCAAGGAGGCTAAACCCTAGAAGCTAGCCTATGGTATGATTGTTGTTCTGTCCTACGGACTAAAACCCTTCGGTTTATATAGACACCGGAGAGGGTTAGGGTTACACAGAGTCGGTTACAATGGTAGGAGATCTACATATCCGCATCGCCAAGCTTGCCTTCCACGCCAAGGAAAGTCCCATCCGGACACGGGACGAAGTCTTCAATCTTGTATCTTCATAGTCTAGGAGTCCGGCTGAAGGTATAGTCCAGCTATCCGGACACCCCCTAATCCAGGACTCCCTCAGTAGCCCCTGAACCAGGCTTCAATGAAGACAAGTCCGGCGCGCATATTGTCTTCGGCACTGCAAGGCGGGTTCCTCCTCCAAGTACTTCGTAGAAGATTTTGAACACAAAGGATAGTGTCCGGCTCTGCAAAATAAGTTTCCACATATTGCCGTAGAGAGAATAATATTTACACAGACCTAATCTGCTGACGTATTCCGTAGCGTGACATCACACTACGGCCAAGCCTTTATTCGAATCGTTTTTACTCCCCCACCTCAGCGCGTTTCGTGAGGCGGTTTCCTTGGCACGTCTTGTAAAAGCAAAGATCGTGTCCCCTTTATTTACGGGATCCTCATCAATACGGACGTGGGTAACCCAACCACGCCATTGATTACGGCGCTCGGGAGATAGGCGAGTTTTATCAGGCTGGTGGGGACGCATAGCCGCATCCGCCCATATAAGGGGGTAAGGATCCACCTTTTCACCTATGCCTTCTTCCTCCTTTGCCTATCCATCTTCCGCGCACTTGAGCTCCAGCGCCCAAGTCCGCACTTCCCACCTCAACCTTCTCCAGCCATGTCGGGAGCGGTAGGCAAGTGGATGGTCTCCTCCGTCACGGAGGGACACATCAAAAAACTGAGGAAGGCCGGATACTTGTCTAACGACATCGCGCACCGGCTTCCCGAAGAGGGGCAGCTCCTCCCCACCCCAAGGCCCCATGAGAGGGTAGTGTTTCTCCCCCACTTCCTCCGCGGACTGGACTTTCCTCTCCACCCATTCGTCTGGGGGATCATGTTCTACTACGGCCTGGATTTCCACGATCTGGCGCCGAACTTCGTCCTCAACATCTCGGCGTTTATCGTCGTGTGCGAGGCTTTCCTCTGCATCCGCCCCCATTTCGGCCTATGGCTCAAGACTTTCAACGTCAAACCAAAGGTAGTGCGTGGCAACCAGGCAGAGTGCGGAGGTGCCATGGCGGGCAAGATGGCCAACGTCCTATGGCTCGAGGGCTCCTTTGTGGAGACCCTGAAGGGGTGGCAATCGGGGTGGTTTTACATCACCGAGCCGCGCGACCCTGAGTGGGTCGCAGCCCCCGAGTTCCGGTCCGGACCCCCTACGCGGCTCACGTCCTGGAAAGAGACGGGCCTGTCATGGGGCAACAAAGGAGAGGTGACTAGATTGCAAAAATGCATCCAAACCCTGGTGAACAAGCAGCTCAAGCTTGTCAACGTAGTCCAGGTTATGCTCATCCGCCGGATCCTCCCGTGTCAACAACGGGCTTTCAATCTGTGGGAGTTCGACCCGGCGCAGCACCGAGCTCTGAGCAGGCTCTTCGACACGACGTACGAAGACAACTGGAAGGTGCTATTCAAGGGCGCCGAGGCTCCCGCATCCGCTTCCGAGGACCGCGGATTCAGCACGCAGCGTCACGCTAGTGCGGTAAGCTATTTTTACCTTTTACAGGATATTAGTTTTTCATAGTTTGACTCTATGCGGGATCTAAGCTCCCTTACCTTTGACAGGATTGGCAGGCAAAGTCCGGAAAGATCAACTGTCCGGCTCCCTTGCCCGAAGACCCAGCCGATGCTCGCTTAGCGAAGCTGTTGGTTCCAACACCCTATGTGGTGCCGGAGAAGAAGGCCACAGGGACTTGAAAGAGTGCCCGGCGCCTGGAGGTGTCGAATTCATCATCCGACGAATCCGAGACACGCTCCTCCCGTGAAGACGAGGAGGAGGAAGAAGAAACCTCTCCCCCTCCAGCGGGGGGAGGAAAGAAAAGGAAGGCCGCCCAGACCGGGGAGGCCGAAGGGTCCAAGAAGGGGAAGACCCTTCCTCCGGACTACTCCACCGACGCCGACGACGACAAAGAGGAGTGGCCGCACAGGGCCAAGCGCCCGGCGAAATCTTAAGCATCCGGATACCAGAGTAATTCATAGTATTCCTTTATTGCACAGCCTTTCCTTATGTGGAATATGATTTATGCAGTCCGCCCAAGGCCGGGCTCGACGAGTCGTCGAGCGGCTCCCTGGATTCATCGGATGTGAATTCACTTCCGGCGGCTACCTCCCCCTGCCCTACGGACGACGCCGAACAGTTGTCCCAACAGGTTCCAAGTCAGGAGGAGGTGATCCCGGAGGCGCCGCAAGGCGACCTCCCGGATTCCAGGAGTAAAGGGGATAGGTCCCCCAAGGGCTCCGAGTCTGGCTTTGAGCCGGACTCCATGCCGGAACCTTCAACGGTTCCGGACTCCGGTAGGCAGCCTCCTTCCAAGAGGAGCAAGCCTACCGAGCCGGTGGCCTCCGTCCAACCGGAGGTACCAAACAATTTGCTGGAGGTGCTTAACGGTGCCTCCATCGACGAGGAGCACCGCTCTGTTATGAGTGCGGTGATCCAGAAGGTTCAGTCGGCCAAGAGCGGACTGACTAAAGCTTGTGCCAGCCTTTTAACATGCTTTGAGGTAAGTAAAGAATATGTAAAAATATTACCGCATAGACAGTAGCCCCTGATGCTCTGTTTGGCGTTCGAAAAGAAAAGCCGAATAGAGGATCTAATGAAATTCGCAGGAGTCTAACAAAAAATGAGTCAATATGCGTATGCAGGCTTCGCTGCTGGCGTCCGCTGCACTGACTGCGGAGGTGGGTACGCTGAAGCAAGACCTCGAGCGGTCCGAGCAAGAGCTCGGCCTTGCCAAACGGAAGCTCGAGGAGAAGGAAGGTAAGAGATACCTTATTGAAATGTATAAAAGGTGCAATTGCAGAAAATGACAGGATTAACGTGGCTATTGTAGGGGCCACGTCTGAGGTGGCGACCCTTAAGCAAGCGCTGTCCGAGGCCGAGAAGAGGGTGGCCACGGAGCACACCGAGCGGGAGAAGTATGAGGGCCAGGTTGGCGAGGTACGGCAAGAGCTCCAGGCTCTCATGAAAAAACATGAGAGTTTGGAGCTTGACTCAAAGACGCGAGCGTCCGAGCTTGCGGCGGCTATTGAAAATGCCAAGTCTGCCAAGGTCGAATCCCAGAAGGCCCTCCAGGAGTTGGATGCGGTGAAAAGATAGCGGCGGGTAAGGCATTCTTTATGCAAAGCAAACATGTAAAAGTGAGTTACTTGTTACTTACCCGAATCCGGAGCTCTCCAGGAGCATTCGCAGATTTACCCCGTAGCGTGTCCGATGCCGCCGCATTCTACCGAGCCGAGGAGGGCAGCTCGACGGAGAAGGTGTTCTGGTCTCAGTATGCGAAGGCCAGACACCCTGTGCCCCTGAGCGACCAGCTGAAGCAACTGGTCGAGCTCCACAAGGTGGCCGAACAGGCCATGAAGGGCCTCGTAGTTCGACTATGTGCTGGAGAGGCTCTGCCTGGGAGCTACTTCGGGCTGGTGCGGCGGCTGGTGGAGGCCTGTCCAAGGCTCGAAGTCATCAAGCGCTCCGTCTGCATCGAAGGTGCCCGTAGGGCCCTTGCCCGCGCTAAGGTGCACTGGGGCAAGTTCGATGCTGAGAAGCTTGTGAAGTACGGGCCACCGCCGGGGAAAGAGCATCGCAAGCCCGAGATGTATTATAAGGACATTCTGAAGGGTGCCCGCCTTGTGGCAGATAAATGTTCCAGGGATGTAATTTTTGAGTAAACTCGCTCGTTTTGTCCTGTGCGCTGAAAACTTGTTCATATGCGCCAAGCAATGCTTTTGGAATTTAAAATATTACCTTCTGTGCGGCCGTTTATCAAATTTGAGAGATGGCGAGTCGTCAGCTTCTGCCCCCATGCCACTAGTGCTGGGGTGTTCGGGAGAAACCTGAGCGCTCTTTTCCCCATGTTTGGGTCCTTCGAGGGAGGCGCTCAACACAACGAACAAGGCAATCGGACTATAATGCTTGAACACTCTCACTTAGCCATAGAATTCTATAATTTTAAATTTCGGCGAAGCCCCTAGTATTCGGAAGACCGAGTTCGGGGCGCTATCCACGCCTTGGCCGGACAAAGCCGACTCCTCGCTCTAAGCGGCATAAGTCCTTAGGGACTCGAAAAACCTCTCGAACAGCCACCAGCTCTCACTTCATCCTGACAGTCAGTTTTAGCTTTCTCTACTGAGGTGCTCAGCCCAGCTCAACTGGGCACAATCGCAGTAGTTCTCCTAGTGCTACCTTAGCCGATATAGCGGAACATAAGGCACCAAAACATAGGAGCCGGGCAAACCCAACTATTGACCCAAGACATGATTCGGAGCCGATGCATATAATGCTATAAGTTCGGGGTGCCGCACTTGTTAAAGTGTTCGGACTTATCACACCATATTGAGGGGTACTGAAGCCCCCGGCGTATTGGCCGTACCAAAGTGTACGATTGCAACATGTCATTAATGAACATATATTTGTAAAAAACGAAATGCAAAAATAGACAGAAGCTATGCATTGTTTATTAAAAAGGCTGCGATCAAGGCAGAACGATACAAATAATGCGATAAGCAAAAGGTTGGACTATTTAACATGTCCGTTCCAGGGGCAAGCTGCGGAATGGTATGTGAAACAGGTATACTACTCGTTATAGAGACCACCTGGGAATTCCGTGATGCGGCATGGCTTGTCTGCTCCCCTGGTTCTTGCATCGTTTGTGCGGCAATTGTACTGCCGGACAGGGCTTCCAAAGAATGGAGTCCTGAAAGTAAGAGAAAATTAAAAAATCGGCAGCCCCCAGTGCGGTTTAAGCCGTGTTTCAGGCGTGCCGTGATGGTGCCCCTCCCCCTGTGCCCATGGTATTTCGAGAGCGTAGTTATGTACGCGAAGCACAGGTTTCGCATTTTCGCGAGGGCTGGGGTTGGGGCCGCATTGCTACGCCTGCTCGGAATGTGCCAGGCGGTCTTGTTGTGGGTTACTCCAAGCGCGCCTGACGGTGTCCGGACATTTAATGGCCGGACTGGAGAATTGCCTTGAGAGGCTGCTTTGTACTTCCGCTGCGAGGGCCGCCGTGTGCTCCCCCGTTCGGTGTTTCTATTGACCGTAATTACTCCTCGAGGGCCTGGCATCTTGAGCTTAAGGTATGCATAGTGCGGTACCGCATTGAACTGGGCGAATGCGGTTCGCCCGAGCAGTGTGTGATAGCCACTGCGGAACGGGACTATGTCGAAGATTAACTCCTCGCTTCGGAAATTATTCGGAGATCCGAAGACCACTTCAAGTGTAACTGAGCCTGTACAGTTGGCCTCTACACCTGGTATGACGCCTTTAAAGGTCGTTTTGGTGGGCTTAATCCTCGAGGGATCTATGCCCATTTTCCGCACTGTATCCTGGTAAAGCAGGTTCAGGCTGCTGCCGCCGTCCATAAGGACTCTAGTGAGATGAAATCCGTCAATAATTGGGTCTAGAAACAATGCGGCGAATCCGCCATGACGGATGCTAGTGGGGTGGTCCCTTCGATCAAAGGTGATCGGGCAGGAGGACCATGGGTTGAACTTTGGGGCGACTGGCTCCATCGCGTATACGTCCCTTAACGCACGCTTCCGCTCCCTCTTGGGGATGTGGGTTGCGTATATCATGTTCACCGTCCGCACTTGTGGGGGAAAACCCTTCTGTCTACTATTGTTCGGCGGCCGGGGCTCCTCATCGTCATCGCTATGCAGCGCCTTGTCTTTATTTTCGGCATTTAACTTGCCTGCCTGCTTGAACACCCAACAATCCCTGTTGGTGTGATTGGCTGGCTTTTCGGGGGTGCCATGTATCTGGCACAAGCGGTCGAGTATTCGGTCCAAACTGGACGGGCCCTGAGTATTTCTTTTGAATGGCTTTTTCCGCTGACCGGATTTATTGCCTTTGAATCCGGCATTAACTGCCGTATCTTCAGCATTGTCGCCGTTAATGCGGCGCTTTTGCTTGTTGCGACGCGACCTGCCACTACTATCTCTGGTATCCGAATTACCAGGGTTCTTGGTCATATTGTTGCTACGAGCAAGCCAGCTGTCTTCTCCCGCACAAAAGCGGGTCATGAGTGTCGTGAGCGCTGCCATAGATTTTGGCTTTTCCTGTCCAAGGTGCCGGGCAAGCCACTCGTCACGGATATTGTGCTTGAAGGCTGCTAGGGCCTCTGCATCCGGACAGTCGACTATTTGATTTTTCTTTGTTAGGAACCGTGTCCAGAATTGCCTGGCCGATTCCTCTGGCTGCTGAATTATGTGGCTTAGGTCATCGGCGTCTGGTGATCACACATAAGTGCCCTGGAAATTGTCGAGGAATGCGGCTTCCAGGTCCTCCCAACAACCGATTGATTCTGCTGGCAAACTATTAAGCCAATGCCGAGCTGGTCCCATAAGTTTGAGTGGGAGGTATTTGACGGCGTGTAGATCATCGCCACGGGCCATATGGATATGAAGGAGATAATCCTTGATCCATACCGCGGGATCTGTTGTGCCATCATATGATTCGATGTTCACGGGTTTGAAACCCTCAGGGATTTGATGATCCATTACTTCATCTGTGAAGCATAGTGGGTGTGTGGCGCCTCTGTATTGGGCTATATCATGACGTAGCTCGAACAAGCTTTGTCTATTGTGTTCGGCCTGGCCGAATTTACTATATCCGGAGTGACGATCACTGTCACGTGCCGTGGGGCGCCCGCGCGATCCGTAGATCGATCTTGTTTGCCTTGCCTTGTCCTCCAATATATCTCGCAGGTTTGGCACATTTTCCCATGCCTTGGTATGTTTTGAGCGGCGCCGGGGTGCGGCTTGAGTGGAGGGCCGAAAGGCCTCTCTGTCGTGGCCACGAGGTGGCCGGTCGGCCATATCATGCGCTGGTGATGTAGGTTTAGGTGCTTCCTCCTCTAATCGGGGTAGCAACCTGCGCTTTGGGTAGCTCCTGGAGGGGCGTTTGAGTTCATACTCTTCGGCCGTAAGGACTTCAGTCCATCTGTTGGGTAGCAAATCTTGATCAGCTCTAAGCTGTTGCTGTTTTTTCTTGAGGCTGCTTGCCGTGGCCATAAGCCTGCGTCTGAAACGCTCTTGCTCGATGAGATCCTCTGGCACGACGAATTCATCGTCGTCGAGGCTTGCCTCGTCTTTGGAGGGAGGCATATAATTATCGTCCTCGACCTCTCTGTCTGCCGCTCTCTCATGAGGGATGGCTTCTCCATCCTCCTGTGCTGAATCTTGCGGGAGGGGGTTTTCTTCGGCACTGTCCGGAGTGTTCTTATCTCTCATGCCGGAATCACCGTTTTTGCTTTGGCGGGATTTAGAGCGGCGCCGCTAACGCCGACGCTTAGCCTGTTTCTTGGAGGGGTCATCCTCCGCTGTTCCATCGCTATCTCCTTCTTTTGGGGTGTCCACCATGTATATGTCATACGATGAGGTGGCTTTCCAGTGCCCTATAGGCGCTGGTTCTTGATCATCTCCTGCATCGGCGTCCATACCGTCGATGTCTTCGGAGTCGAAGTTGAGCATGTCAGTTAAATCGTCGACAGTGGCTACAAAGTGGGTGGTGGGAGGGCTTTGAATTTCTTCATCGTCCGTATCCCAACCTTGCTGACCGTAGTCTGGCCAGGGCTCTCCTGATAAAGAGAGAGACTTTAGTGACTTCAGAATATCGCCGAAGGGCGAGTGCTGAAAGATGTCCGCGGCGGTGAACTCCATGATTGGCGCCCAATCGGAATCGATCGGCAGGGGCGCGGAGGGCTCGGAGTCCGGAAAGGAGTCCGGCCCCTTGGAGTCACGAGCCTCGCGGAGGGCAGGGCTGGTGTTCGGCTCGATCGCCGTAGATATGGAAGCCCCAGAGGCGGCGTCCAACCACCCATCCTCGATCGGCGCAGTTGGCTCCAAATTAAGGGTCGGAGCTGATGCGAGTTCGGCCTCCAGGGCACTGTTCGGTGGCAGAGCTAGATCATGCCCATCGTGATAGTGCGGCGCGCTAGGCTGTGGCTCAAATCCGTCGAAGATCAAGTCCCCGCGGACGTCAGCCGTGTAGTTTAAACTTCCAAACCTGACCTAGTGGCCAGGGGCGCAACTTTCGATCTGCTCCAGATGGCCAAACGAATTGGGCCGCAGTGCGAAGCGGCCGAAGACGAAGATCTGTCCGGGGAGAAAAGTCTCACCCTGGACTGCATCGCTATTGATGATCGGAGGAGCCATCGATCCTAAAAGTGACAACACAGAGGAACTCTCAATGAAAGCACCAATGTCAGTGTCAAAACCGGCGGATCTCGGGTAGGGGGTCCCGAACTGTGCCTCTAGGCGGATGGTAACAGGAGACAAGGGACACGATGTTTTTACCCAGGTTCGGGTCCTCTCGATGGAGGTAAAACCCTACTCCTGCTTGATTAATATTCATGATATGGGTAGTACAAGAGTAGATCTACCACGAGATCAAGGAGGCTAAACCCTAGAAGCTAGCCTATGGTATGATTGTTGTTCTATCCTACGGACTAAAACCCTTCGGTTTATATAGACACCAGAGAGGGTTAGGGTTACACAGAGTCGGTTACAATGGTAGGAGATCTACATATCCGCATCGCCAAGCTTGCCTTCCACGCCAAGGAAAGTCCCATCCGGACACGGGACGAAGTCTTCAATCTTGTATCTTCATAGTCCAGGAGCCCGGCTGAAGGTATAGTCCGGCTATCCGGACACCGCCTAATCCAGGACTCCCTTAAGAGGGATGGCCTGGTCAGCGGTGGGAGTAGTAGGGGGCGGTGAGGCCTCCGCCGCATCGCAGCCAGCCACGAGAGGTAGGAGCACAAGGCACGACCGGCGCTGGTTTGGGTGGCTGGAGCAAGAAGACAAGAGGTTGAAGAAGCACTACGGCCGTTGGATGGACATCGTACGGTCACTGGAGCTAGAATCGTGCATATTGACTAAGTTGACAAAGCCCTTCGTCCCCGTCAACTTAGTAGGCCCACAAGTCAGCCTGCCACTATACTGGGTCCCAGCTAACAGGGGGAGTATTCATTTTTTTGTGTGTAATAAGGACGCACTTCCTTGCGTGCGAAGATATAGCTGGTGGGTCCGAGCTGTCAGCGGCGGTAACGTTTTTTCGCGAAATACAGAGGCCCTTTTGGTGGGTCCCTGATGTCAGGTAAAGGAATCATAATTTTGTGCGTAATAAGGAGGCATTTCCTTGCGTGCGGCTATGGACCCAGCTGTCGGCCTCTCCACGTAAAGTCCACTTCAGACGCATGTCGGTCATTGGCCACGTTGACCAGGCCGCACCGAGAGCACCAGGGCGGTGGACGACGGCGAGGCCTAGGAAGGGAACGACACGGAGGCAGGGAAGACTCGGCATTTGTTTCCCACGTGGAGGGGAGTATGACTGTACGAGGGTTTACTGGTTCGTCTGCCGTCGCCGGAGAATAACAACAGGTGTGGGTGAGTAGAGGGATGGCTAGGCCAGCGATGGGAGTACGATGGGGCGGTGAGGCCTGCGCGGTAGCAGAGCCGGCCGTGGGGAGGAGGGAGCAGGCAGTCCCACCGGCGCCTGTTTGAGCGATTGGAGCAGGAAGAGAAGAGATTGAAGAAGCATGACAGCCGTTGGATGGCCATCCAACAGTCACTGCTTGTGCGTCAACCTTTTTTTAGGAAAGCCTCAAATCTGTGGAAAACAGCATACAACCCATCTGCCATTATTTCTAATAATTTACAGCCCATTTGCTAATTATTAAGGTTTTTTTTGGAGCCCATATTCTTTTTGTTAGCATTACAGCCCATATTGTGGCCACGGTTAAAAAATTATACGAAATTTTGCATATTTCGGTGCGGTCCGAACTATTTTTAATCCCAAAATTTTGAATCACATTCAAACTTATTTTAAAAATAAATGTATATCAATATAAAATCCAACAAATTCTCCATGCATAAAAATTAATGTAATTTCAAATCTCGAAATGAAAAAAAGATATTTGAAACTAATTGCCGGTTTGATGTGTTTTAAAAATGTACAACCCATTTCTCATTATTGATGGGCCATTTTCTCGGCCAGCTGAATGAATGCTCTCCTCGTCTTGAAAGATTTGTAGCCCAACAGGCCTGACAAAGCGACTTACTTGGCAAATCACAAAAAAACTGGGCTGTGGCCGTGGACCCAGCTGTCAGCCTCTCCACGTACAGTACTCTTCTGATGGAATGTCGTTGACCATGTTGACCACGCCGCGCCGAGAGCACCAAGGCGGTGGACAACGGCGAGGCCTAGGAAGGGGACGACGTGGAGCCGGGGAAGACGCGGCAGTGGATGCCCACACGGAGAGGAGTACAAGGGTTCACTGGTTCGGCTGCGGTGCGAGGCTGCCGTCGCCGCAGGGCCTGGCTAGCGGTGGGAGTAGTAGGGGGCGATGAGGCCTCATCGGCAGCACAGCCGGCCACTGGAGGCAGGAGCAGGCGGTCTCCCCGGCGCTGGTTTGGGCGGCTGGTGCAAGAAGAGCAGCGATAGAAGAAGCAGCAGGACCGTTTGATTCAAATCCAACGGTTACTGCTGCTAGAATCGTTTGTTGACTAAGTTGACAAGCCCTGCGTACGCGTCAACTTAGTAGGCCCACAGGTCAGCCTCCCAACCGGTGCGCCCCAGATGTCAGTGGGAGGAATCATTTTTTTCGCGTAATAAGGAGGCACTTGATTGCGTGCGGCCATGCCAGCGGAGGGAGTAGGGTCGGCCGGGGAAGCCTGCGCGGCATCACAGTGGGCCACAAGAGGAGGGAGCAGGCAGTCCCACCGGTGCTAGTTTAGGCGGCCGGAGCAGGAAGATCAGAGATTGAAGAAGCACGTCGGCCGTTGGATGGACATCCAACACTAACTGCTGCTAGAATCGTGTGTTCACTGACAAAGCCTTGCGTAAACAAGTCAGCCTCGAAATCTGTGGCGTGTACAGCCCATTTGCTATTATTTTTATATTTTTTACTCATTTTCTAATTCATATGGAATTTATTGCAGCCCGTTTTCCATTTTTAGAATTGCTGGCCATTTTCTGGTCAGTACCAGGGTCAAAAAATTAACTAAATATGTGGGAAATTTTGAAAATTCGCAAATTTTTGCTGGGGAATGAAATATTCTTAATCCAAAAATTAATAGCCATATTAAAACAAATTTAAAAATAAATTAGTACTATGTCATGTTAAATCCAATGAAATACGTATAAGATATAAGTGAAGAACAAAAAACAAAAAAAGAAATTTATATCCCATTTGCTATAATTTTTTTGGAATTTTCAACGCCTTTTGATATTACTTTTAACAGACATTGACCATACTCTTAAGTCAGGCCGGAATGCATCCCTCCTCGTCTTGAAAGATTTGCAGCCCAGTAATTCGGAGAAAACAAATAGGCCTAGCTTGGGTATTCTTCAAAAAGAAATACTGGGCTACCTATTTTCCCAAAGAACTGGTGCATGAGCATTTAGCTCTACTTATTTATTTACTTATTTATGTTTAGGGGACCATGAGCATGTACCTGGGCCAGATTCATGTGAGAGCCTCCCTCCCAGTTAAGTATGGGCTTCTCTATTGGGCCTTCATCAGTGGGCTGCATGTTATCAACAAGTGGAAAATGTGTTCCGAGTTTAAAAAAAAATGTGTTCCGTATGAAAAATAGTATGCGCTACGTATGGTATGGGGCACTAAAGGATCGAACCGTGCAACGACTTCCAAAACATTGTATTTGTCGTTCTAACAACACATTTATTCAACCAATAGATGAAATATACTACTGATTGTACATTGAAAACAGCAGCAGCAGCAACCAGGGCTGGGGGTGCAACAGAAGCAGTAAGCAGGCCAGAAGAGTGAAGACGCAGCTCTCTCTTCCAAACCAAACATCAGCCATCATTACAAAAGGGCTACCAAAAAAGAACAACTATATGCATCAAACTAAATAAAGATCCTACTACACCAAGTGTACGCATCTAACTAACTGGCTCAGTTAGACGTTACTATTTATTAAGCTGCAGTGGAGTCGCAGATGGAGAGGAGTGGGAAACTTCACTGGTTCGGGTGCGCCCACGGGAGACAGGAGCAAGAATAGAGGTTGAAGAAGGAGCACGGCTGTTGGATTAACATCCAACGGTCTAGCTGCTAGAATCATTTGTTGATTAAGTTGACAAAGCCGTGCGTACACGTCCGCTTAGTAGGCCCACAAGTCAGTCACCACATCTGACGGGTCCCAGCTGTCAACGGGATGAACAATTTTTTTCGCAAAATAAGGAGGCACTTCGTTCCATGCAAAGATACAGCCGGTGGGTCCCAGCTGTCAGGTGGAGGAAACATTTTTTTCAGCTTAATAACGAGGAACTTTCCTTGCGTGCGACCATGGACCTCGTGGGTCCCAGCCGTCAGGCTCTCCACGTAAATTCCTCTTCGGATGACTCTCATTTGTTGACCACGCCGCACCAAACGCAGCGAGGCGGTGGACGATGGCGAGGCCCGGACGGGAACGACTCGGAGATGGGAAAATGCGGCAGTGGAGTCGCAGATTTAGAGGAGGAGAAGGATTATAACTGGTTCTGTTGCGGCGTGGGGCTGTAGTCTGTGGAGAATAACAGGAGGTGTCGAGGGGTGGAGGGATAGCCTGGACAGCGGTGGGGTAGTGCTTCGCAGCGATGCGTGCTAAGCAGAGCCGCTAGCCGCCGGAGGCCGGACCAGGCGGTCCCGGTGACGCTGGAGGAAGAAGATGAGAGATTGAAGGTGCATGCAGGCCGTTGGATATAAATCCAATGGCTGTGGATGACACAATCATTTGTTGACCAAGTTGACAATGCCCTGCGTAGGCTTCGACCCATTGGCCCACATGTCAGCCTGCAAAAATGTGGCATATATTTAACCCATGTTTTCTAGAATGTACAGTCCATTTGCTGGGCTGGGTGAATCCTCACTAAGCTTGCTGCTAACAGGTTCCAAGATGAAATAACCAAATGTGTGCATAAGAATCAATATGGCTTTATCAAGTCAAGAACCATTCAGGATTGTATAGCATGTACTTTTGAGTACATTCACCAGTGCAATCAGTCAAAAAAGCCAATCATGTTACTCAAACTTGATTTTGAAAAAGCCTTTGATTCCATACAACATGAGGCAATTATAAAGATCTTGGTGGCAAAGGGTTTTGATAATAAATGGATATCCTGGATATAGCAATTGTTGTCCTCAACAACCTCCTCAGTCTTACCCAATGGGGAACCAGGAAATCATTTTAAGTGCAAGTGTGGGGTAAAGCAAGGTGATCCTATTTCACCTTTGCTGTTTGTGATTGCTGCTGATCTGTTGCAGACTATGATTAATGATCATCTTAGTAAAGGACTTCTTTCTTTGCCCCTAGTAACTCATGATCATGATTACCCAGTGGTTCAGTATGCTGATGACACACTACTGTTTGTGACTGCTGATTCTGCTTAGTTGGAGGTGCTTAAGTCTATTCTAAACTCTTTCTCCCTGGCAACTGGACTGCAGATTAATTACCACAAATCATCAATGTACCCAATCAATGTGGATGCCAATTCTGCCAATGCTCTTGCTGCATAGTTTGGGTTCCAACTGGGGGTTATGACATTCACATATTTGGGTTTGCTAGTGGGCACAACTAGGCCCAAAATTGTGGATCTGCTTCCACTAGTTGACAGTATGGAAAGAAGATTAACTGCTAGCTCATGGTTTCTGCCCCAAAGTAGTAGGTTGCAGTTGGTAAACTCTGTTATCTCTTCATTGCCAATCTTTTTCCTTTGTAGTTTATCAATACCACAAGGGATTTTAAAACAACTGGAAAGAATACAGAGACAATGCCTATGGAGAAAATATGGTCAGGAGAAGGGGAATTCTCTGGCTGCTTGGCCTTTGGTCTGTAGGCCGAAACTTAAGGGTGGGCTTGGCATACTCAACCTGGGTCTGCAAAATGAAGCTTTGTTAATGAAATTCCTCAATAAGTTCTATAACAAAGTAGATGTGCCATGGGTTCATTTGATCTGGGACAGTTACTATTATCAGAGAGTTCCTCATGACACTGCTTTGTGTGGCTCCTTTTGGTGGAGGGACATATGTAAACTAATGGATAAATTCAGGGCTGTTTCTTCAGTAACTATTGGAAGAGGGGACTCTTTGCTGTTCTGGTCTGATTCTTGGGAAATTGATAACTCATGCATCCCACTCCAAGACAGATTCCCCGGGTTTTTTCCTTCTGCTTGCAAAAGAATTCCTCTGTTATGGAAGTGTTGCAGACTGGTGAGTTACAGAGCATGTTCTCCTTGCCATTATCTGAATTGGCCTATAGGGAATTTAATCAACTGTCTGGAATTATGACTGGGATTTCCTTGGATGTTGCTGCTAATGATTCCTGGCAATGGAAACATGGGAAGAAAGCTGGGTTTACAGCAAAGAAATACTATGACTTTGTTCATGAGCCAATTCCTACCAACCCTCTTCTCTGTTGGATATGGAAATCCTGCTGTACTATGACAATTAAAATGTTTGCCTGGCTTGTCATTATGGACAGAGTAAACACCAAGGATATGATTCAACACAGGAAGTGGAAGATTAATGATGGGCCTGAATGTGTGCTATGTCCCACAGGAGCACTTGAAGACAGGAATCATTTATTCTTCCAGTGAAACTTCAGCATGAGAGTGTGGAACTATCTAAGAATTACATGGCTCAATAGTCAGGATATGGTGCAGATTGCACATCATGTTAGGAAGGATTTCAATAAGCCTTTCTTCTCTGAGGTGGTCTTCCTCACTTGGTGGAATATTTGGAAAGTCAGGAATGACAAAGTCTTCAGGTATCTCAGACCTACCTTCAGGCAGTGGAGGAATGGCTTTGTCCAAGACATCTCTCTCTTGGCTCATAGAATCAAGTCAAGGCACAGGGATTGTCGGTGTCAAAATCCGGCGGATCTCAGGTAGGGGGTCCCGAACTATGCGTCTAGGCGGATGGTAACAGGAGACGAGGGACACGATGCTCTTACCCAGGTTCGGGCCCTCTCGATGGAGGTAAAACCCTACTCCTGCTTGATTAATATTGATGATATGGGTAGTACAAGAGTATATCTACCACGAGATCAAGGAGGCTAAACCCTAGAAGCTAGCCTATGGTATGATTGTTGTTCTGTCCTACGGACTAAAACCCTTCGGTTTATATAGACACCGGAGAGGGTTAGGGTTACATAGAGTCGGTTACAATGGTAGGAGATCTACATATCCGCATCGCCAAGCTTGCCTTCCACGCCAAGGAAAGTCCCATCCGGACACGGGACGAAGTCTTCAATCTTGTATCTTCATAGTCCAGGAGTCCGGCTGAAGGTATAGCCTAGCTATCCGGACACCCCCTAATCCAGGAGTCCCTCAGTAGCCCCTGAACCAGGCTTCAATGACGACGAGTTCGGCGCGCATATTGTCTTCGGCATTGCAAGGCGAGTTCCTCCTCCAAGTACTTCATAGAAGATTTTGAACACAAAGGATAGTGTCTGGCTCTGCAAAATGAATTTCCACATATTGCCATAGAGAGAATAATATTCACACAAATCTAATCTGCTGACGTATTCCGTAGCGTGACATCATGCTACAGCCAAGCCTTTATTCGAATCGTTTTTACTGTCCCACCTCAGCGTGTTTGGAGAGGCGGTTTCCTTGGCACGTCCGGTCGAAGCAGAGATCGTGTCCCCTTTATTTACGGGATTCTCATCAATACGGACGTGGGTAACCCAATCGTGCCCATTGGCATGTTTTCTCGATTAAAGGCGAGTCCCAAACGGTTACGGGGAGGGCCCTTGGTATTCAACCTCTTATAAAGAGACCAAGGCCTTACTCCTTTCAATCTCAAACGAGTTCGCCCTTCGCCTTGAGTTCCAACACCCAAGGCTCCAGATTTCAGGCGCTTCAGACCTTCAACAATGTCCGATTCCGACCTTCGAGGCCGATGGATGCTTTCCTCCATTACGGAGGAGGACGTGCTAAAGCTGGGAGAGGCCAGGTTCTTGACCGGCGAAATCTCGCATAGGTTGCCTCCTCAAGGGCAGGCCATTCCCACTCCAAGCCCGGTGAGAGCGTGGTATTCATGTCTCACTTCCGTCGGGGGCAAGGCTTCCAGACAGATCCCTTCGGGAGGGGGCTCATGTTTTATTATGGGTTGGAATTTCACGACTTAGCTCCGGAGTCCATCCTCCACATTTCCTCATTCATCTTCATGTGTGAAGCCTTCCTTCGTGTTACTCCTCACTTCGGATTATGGCTCAAGACCTTCAAAGTAGAGCCGAAGATGATCGAGGGATGGCACGCGGAGTGTGGAGGCGCTATTATAAGCAAGAATGCTGATGCTCCATGGCCCGAGGGCCCTTTTCAAGAGGAGCTCGGCTTATCGCAACGAGAGTGGTTCTATATCACCGCTCCTAGGGGCACCAAGTTGGTGGCGCCACCTGCCTTTCGCTTGGGTCCCCCACCCCAGCTAGCGTCATGGGTCAATAAAGGACTAGACCGGGGGCCGTCCAAGGACGTGCCCTTGTTGCAGGGCCGCATCAGGGATCTCTTAGAAAGAGACCTCAGCCAGGTCAAAGTGACACAGGTCATGCTGATCCGCCGAACCCTGCCCGGCAAACGTCGCCTCCTTCGCCTGTGGGAGTTTAATCCGAAGGGACCGCGAGCTCTCCAGCATTTCATGGGCGCAACGCCCGCGAAGATGTATAAATTGTTCTTCGGATCACAAGCAACGTGTCCGGACTTGACCGAGGATGCAGGTCTGAACTGCAATCGCCCGGATACTCAAGTAAGTAGCCTTGTGCCTGGACTCGCTATCCATATATTTGTCATAAACTTGCCCCTAAAAGAGATGTCCTTTAAACAAGAGTGGATAGCGAAAGAAAAGCTTATCAGGTGTCCGGCTCCCCTCCCCGAGACCACACCGGATCCCGTGCTGGTCAGGATGTTGAAGATTGTGCCTTTGGAGGAAAGCAATGGAGGGGACAAGGAAACTACGGCCTCCTCGAAGGGGGTTGCTCGGAAGGGAGGAATCGAAAATTCCTCTCCTCAGGGGAAGAAGAGGGCCGCCTCTGAATACCCGGAGACCATGGCCTCAAAGCGGGGGAAGAAATCCTCGTCAGAGGGTCCTGCGCCGTGGGATACCTCGACCGAATTATACCCTCAAGGGGATCAGCCCTTCACCGAGCCGTAAGTAGAGAGAGGTTTTCTTTTTAAGAGAAGAGAGAATTCCTTGCTTTATATCTGAGAAAGTAACCGAAATTTTATCTTGTAGCTCGGACCTCAGCCCTTCATAGCAGAGCTCATCTTCGGGGGACCTTCTTCCGGAGATGATGGAGAGCGGAACGCCTCCCCCTGCCGTACCGCCTAGCGGGGCGGGCGACCCTGAGGTATCGTCGCGGAGGGTTTCTCCCAATCCAGCAGGGCCGGCCGGAAGGTAGTCATCTGGGCCTCCAGAGCCCTCCACGTCCGGCCTTCGAAAAGGGCCATCGAACGAGTCCGGCACCGTTCGGTGCGCGGTCGGAGGAGCTGGAGGATCTGCTAGGGCGAGCGTCTATCTCAGAGGAGCACCGTGCCTTGATGAGTATGGTGATTGAGAGGATTTCATCCGCGGAGAGCGGATTGCACGGGGGCGTCAGGAGTTTACTGATAGGTTTTGAGGTACGTGAAATAATGTACACTTTTTGCGACAGTCGCGCATAAACAAGATGCGCCTTATGTAGATAGTAGCCCCTGAGATTCTGTGTGTTGTCAAAAGTGACAACGCGCAGAGGATCATAACCTCAGGTCTAAAATGCCGCCTTTATATGTAGGTGGCGAAGTGTCCGGCGGCCAGCCGGACTGATGAATTTGCCGAGCTAAAGCGGCAATTTGACGTGGCAGATGCCGACATCGCACTTGTTAACAGGTGGCTTGACGAGGCACAAGGTATGTAATTCCTCCAGTGGCACCTGGTAAGAGGAGCTTTATGCCAGTATCTTACAATGTGTGTGCTTGATGCAGATGGTGCTGTTGCCATGGAGAATCTTCGGGAGGAACTTGCCCGAGCCAAGGAGCAAGCCAGAAAAAGTGATGCGGCTGCCGGAAAGGCGATTGAAGAGCTGAAAGCCGAACAGGCTGCTCACTGCCGAAGCAAGAAGGAAATGGCCGAGATGGCCGTGAAGCTTAAGAGCGCAGCTGACCATTGCAAGCTTCTTGAAAAAGAAGACCGGGCGGAACAGACGGACCTGGAGAAGGCCGTTGCCGATGCCAAGGATGCTCGCTCTGCGATGGGAGCTGTGAAGGAGGAGCTGCGTCAGGCCGGAGAGATCGCGGCTGGAAAGCCCTTTATGCTGCGAATGAAGTTCTGTGATCCTAGACATGCTCCGCTAGATCGGGTGTGGAGTACGGTGGACACCTATCTGGATTTGGCAGCGAGTGCTGCGGATGCGACCGAACACTTTCGAGATCAAGAAGATCGCGAAGTGGAGAAGCTCTTCTAGTCGCAGTTCTATAATCCGGAGCGTCAGCTGTCCGTAGCCGATCGTCTGGCCGAATGGGCTGAGCTGAATAGGTTGTCCGGACTCGCCATGAAGTGTGTCATGAGCCACCTGTGGCCGGAGAGGCCAGAGCCGAAAAGTTATTTCAACTTGGTGCAGCAGTTCCTTGGTGCGGTGCCGCATATTGATGCGATGAAGAGGTCAACATGCATAGAGGGTGCATGTATGGCTCTTGCCCATGTCAAAACATACTGGGCAGAGATGGAGACCACCGTTGTTGCATCCCGAGATTCGGACGAAAGCCGAGTACCTGCCGAGCACTATTTTCAGGAAGTTCTTCAAGGCGCTCGTGTGATAGAGACGCAGTGCTCGAAGGATGTTATGTTCAAATAGCATATGTTGTTGTAAAACAATGTTTTGATAAATTGTAGAAGCTTTTTATACTTGTGCCTTCAAGTATTGTAACACCTCCTGTGCGGCCGTTTAAGATATATGTATATATAATCTGAAAGATGGCAGTCGTCGGCTTCAGCCCCCACACAAATATTGCGGGGGTGTTCGCAGAAGTCGCGTTTTCACACTTGATCCAACGTCTTGGTCCTACAAAGGAGGTGATAGCACAGCGAACTAGGCAATCGGACTATAATGCTTTAACACTTTCACTTAGCCATAGGAGTTTGACAGTGGGGCTACTTATATAGCCCCTGGTGGCGCCTGCGCTTGCCCGAACTCGTGGCGCGTATGTGCCTGGCCGGGAAACGGCCCTTCGTTAATGCGGAGGAATCCTAAAGATTCCGTTGAGTCATCGAGTAGTTGACCAGTCTCACGCTATATCATGACGGTCAGTTTTCGGCTTTCTCTACTGAGGTGCTCCCCTGGCCGAACCGGGGCACAATCGCAGTAGTTCTCCTGGTGCCGCCTTAGCCGATAGAGCGGAACGTAAGGCACCAAAACACAGGAGCCGGGCAACCCAACATTTGACCAAAGACATGATTCGGAGCTGATGCATATAAGGCCAAACTCGCGACGCCGAACACTCCCTAAGGTATTCGGTCTTTATGAGGGCGGGCGGAACAACGCCCTTAGTTATAAGCCCCTAGTGTCCAGGTACGCGCAAAATTCTAACGTGGCCACATGCCAAGACGCCAGCCTCCTCCTTGGTTATACCAAAAAAAGGAACTAGGGGATGTGTATCAACAAGAGACAGTAAAAAAGGTTTACACAGGGTCTTAATCTGAAAAGAATCCTTGGAACGGGTCCCTGCTGCACGTCTGCGCCTGTGTCTTCGTTGTGCCGTATCCTGGACGGGCGCAGCACGGTGTTCATCTGTAAAAGAGAGGAACTTAGTTGAAGAAAGGTCGTGCCGAACAGAAGTTATGCTAAATAATCAAATTATAAATTGAAATGGGTAAGATTGAGCTTGATTGTCTCTTGTTTTATATGCACGGAGCCCCTAGTACAGGGGTATATGGCTATTAAGCCTTTATCAACTATATGTTTATGCCGGACTCGTCTAGCCGTGTCCGTAGCCTTAACGACTTACTTAGATGTTTTGGTTGGTAAAGCCTTTTTATTGTGGGGCTGTCAAAGCAGCCGCGCAGTCTTCCACGCGGGAGGCGCACGCAATGTTTTCCCTTTAATGAGATGATGCCTCGTGGACCGGGCATCTTGAGCGTTAGAGATGCATAATGCGGTATTTCGTTAAAGCGGGCGAAAGCCTCGCGTCCCAGTAGTGCTTGATAGCTACTTGAGAATGGGGCGATATGGAAGGTTAGCCTTTCGCGACGGAAGTTGTCGGGGGAGCCGAACGTAACTTCTAGCCGGAGAGAGCCCGTGCACTGGGCAACCAGGCCTGGCGTTACTCCTTGAAAGGAAGTGTTGCCATGGCGAATTTTTGTTGGGTCTATGCCCATGTGGCGGATTGTGTCCTGATATATCAGGTTTAGACCACTGCCGCCGTCCATCAGGACATTTGTAAGGTGGAGTCCGCCGATTATTGGATCAGATACCAAGGCAGTCCAGCCTCCATTCCGGATACTTCTAGAGTAATCCTGATGGTTGAAGGTGATTAGTTTTAACAACCATTAGCGAGACTCCTTTGGGATAGGCCGTATGGCGCGTATCTCTGTTGGCGCCATTCTGTTCGTTACGTGAAGTAAGTTTACTGTTTTGACTTCTTGTGGGAAATCCTTTTGTCTCCTGGTGCTCTGCTTGTGGGGTTCGTCATCGTCCTCACTTGGTGTGTCGAGCCCCTTGTGTTCGGCGTTGAGTTTGCCGGATTGCTTGAAAACCCAACAATCTCTATGGGTACGGTTCGCAGGCTTCCCGGGAGTACTGTGTATTCGACATATCTTGTCCAAGATTTTGTTTAAGTTGGATAGCTCGTCCCTGTTATCCTTGAGGGACGGCTTTTTCTGATTCTGCCGAGAGCTTTTGAATCCGGCATTGACTGCCGTGCTCTTCGGACTGTTTTCTGTAGTCCGGCGCTGGTCCTTGTTGCATCTTGGTTTTCGTTTCCATCCCTAATTTCGGATGTACTTGGGTCGCTGGTGCTACATCTTGCCAACCAGCTGTCCTCTCCTGCGCAAAAGCGGGTCATGAGGCTTGTTAATGCGACCATTGTTCTTGGCTTTTATTGGCCAAGGTGCCTGGTGAGCCATTCGTCTCAAACGTTATGCTTAAAAGCTGCTAAGGCTTCGGCGTCTGGACAGTCGACTATCTGATTCTTTTTAGTAAGGAATCTGTTCCAGAAAGCATCCTCGAGCTCCTCCCAACTTCCAATGGTGTTTTCAGGAAGGCTTTTGAGCCAATGCCGAGCTGTCCCTTTAAGTTTGAGGGGTAAGTATTTTATGGCGTGGAGGTCGTCTCCTCTTGCCATGTGTATGTGGAGGATATAATCTTCAATCCAGACTCCAGGGTCTGTTGTTCCGTCATACGCCTCTATATTTACTGGCTTGAATCCTGCTGGAAATTCATGGTCCAGAACCTCATCGGTGAAACGTAGGGGGTGTGCGGCACCCCTGTATCTGGGTGTGCCGTGATGTTCGGATACTGGTTGTGTTGCATTGCTTACGAGAGCTTGCTTTCTTGGCCCATAGATAGATCTAGCTGGGCCATCTTTTTGATGCGAATCCTTGAGTGGATCGCATGCCGACTTGTGTGCGGCGCCGTTTGCCACTCTATGCTGGCCATGTGGTCGTCTTTCCGACCTGGTGGCGTTCTTATTTTTTGCTTGCAGGGGTTCTACGGCCTCCTCGTCAAATTCAGGCAGTAGCTTTCGCTTCGGATAGCTTTTGGTGTGGAGACTGCCGCCGTATTTGTCTGCGGTGTTGAGCTTCCGCTTCTGCTTTTTCAGGCTACGTGCAGTGGCAACGAGCCTTCGGTGGAGGTTCTTCTGCTCCATTAGCTTGTCCGGCGTAAGGTCGTCCGGAATGCTGTTCTCACCGGGGACGGGTTGTTCGGTTTGTTTATCCAAGTTGCCCTGTTCGTCGTCCGCCGGTTCGTCCTGCTCTATGGTTGGGTTTGTATGGCTGTTGTCTTTGTCGAGGCGGGGCTTGGAGGGGAGTTTACGTCGCCGCTTTGATTGCTTTTCGAGAGAACGATCCCTCGTTGCATCCCTGTGTTCCTCTCCGTCGCTTCCTTTAGGTGTGTCCACCATGTACACATCATGAGATGAGGTGGCTGTCCAGTGCCCTATAGGCGTTGGTTCATGTTCGTCTCCTACATCGTCGTCCATACCGTCGATGTCTTCGAAGTTGAAGTCGAGCACATCGTTTAAGTTATTGACAGTGGCTACGAAGGGGGTGGTGGGTGGGTTTTGAATTTCTTCATCGTCCATATCCCAACCTTGCTGACCGTAATCCGGCCAGGGCTCTCCTCATAAAGAGAGAGACTTTAGTGACTTCAGGATATTGCCAAAGGGCGAGTGCTGAAAGATGTCCGTGGCGGTGAACTCCATGATCGGCGCCCAATCGGATTCGATCGGCAGGGGCGCGGAGGGCTCGGAGTCCGGAGAGGAGTTCGGCCCCTTGGAGTCACGAGCCTCACGGAGGGCAGGGCTGGTGTTCGGCTCGATCGCCGTAGATATGGCAGCCCCTGAGGCGGCGTCCAACCACCCATCCTCGATCGGCGCAGTTGGCTCCGAATTAAGGGTCGGAGCCGATGCGAGTGCGGCCTCTAGGGCACTGTTCGGTGGCAGAGCTAGATCATGCCCATCGTGACAGTGCGGCGCACTCGGCTGTGGCTCAAATCCGTCGAAGATCAAGTCCCCGCGGACGTCAGCCGTGTAGCTTAAACTTCCAAACCTGACCTGGTGACCTGGGGCGTAGCTTTCGATCTGCTCCAGATGGCCAAGCGAATTGGCCCGCAGTGCCAAGCCGCCGAAGACGAAGATCTGTCCGGGGAGAAAAGTCTCACCCTGGACTGCATCGCTATTGATGATCGGAGGAGCCATCTGGCCTAAAAGTGATGACACAGAGGAACTCTCAATGAAAGCACCAATGTCGGTGTCAAAACCGGCGGATCTCAGGTAGGGGGTCCCGAACTGTGCGTCTAGGCGGATGGTAACAGGAGACGAGGGACACGATGTTTTTACCCAGGTTCGGGCCCTCTCGATGGAGGTAAAACCCTACTCCTGCTTGATTAATATTGATGATATGGGTAGTACATGAGTAGATCTACCACAAGATCAAGGAGGCTAAACCCTAGAAGCTAGCCTATGGTATGATTGTTGTTCTGTCCTACGGACTAAAACCCTTTAGTTTATATAGACACCGGAGAGGGTTAGGGTTACACAGAGTCGGTTACAATGGTAGGAGATCTACATATCCGCATCGCCTATCTTGCCTTCCACGCCAAGGAAAGTCCCATCCGGACATGGGACGAAGTCTTCAATCTTGTATCTTCATAGTCCAGGAGTCCGGCTGAAGGTATATTCTGGCTATCCGGACGGCCCCTAATCCAGGACTCCCTTAGGGATGCTTTGATCAAATGGATTGATTTCCTGCCTCCTTGAGGGTCCCTCCATTTGTAATCTTTCTAGTTAGATTTTTCTTTCTCTGTCTAGACTAGTTTATACAGTTTTCATTTTCTTTCCTTTCCTGCCCAGTTCCTTTTCCTAAGGAACTATTTGCTGTACTTCCTGATTTTAGTTCTAATAAATTGATGTGGGGTGTAAACCCTGCAGTCTTCAACGTAAAAAAATAATTTCACGTCAATCAGGCCCATTTATATTTTCTAAGAAATCCCAACCCATTTGCACTTCCTTGAAATACACGTATTAGGTGAGCTCGTTATATATACTCCCTCCGTCCGGAAATACTTGTCATCAAAATGGATAAAAGGGATGTATATAGATGTATTTTAGTTTTAGATACATCCCCTTTTATCCATTTTGATGACAAGTATTTTCAGACGGAGGGAGTATAATGTTGTGTTAGAAGGAGCAATTAATATCAAAGAATAAACCGGAGAGGCACATTTTTTATATATATAATTAAGAAATTAGCGACTTATTGCTCAAAATAAAAATGAGTGCATTATTATTAAATTGGTCCTTAAAATCTTCGCAAGCTTTTGTACGCAATCACCAGGATTTTCCTTGCGTGTGAGTCAAAAACAACCAGGATTTTCCTTGCCAACTTCCCTTAAACATTTACTTTTATAAGTTGGGATGTTTTTATAATGTATATATAAGTCTCTATAAAATATACGATAATAGTAATAATATAAATATATATAATGTGGTTAGAAGGGAAAACATAAATTGGACACAACATTACTTTTATAAGAGACCTGCGTTTTATACCCCATAGTAGGCATACTAACAAGTTCACACACAAATACAATAGAAAAGGTAAACATTCATATCAAACTCAGGTTCACAGGACACGTTCATATCCATAGCCAACATTCACAATCAACAACTCAAAAGATTCATATATACACAAGCTCAGCATATCTATGCATCCAAATGATTGATAGATCACACGACAATATTCATACATAATTTACAAAAAGATTCAGATATACACATGTTCAGTATGTTTATGCATCCAAATGATTGAGATCATAGCCAATATGATCCATGGACGAACTTTAATTACCAAGGGTACAGACTGGTAAATGGTGTTCAATCAGAGGTTCTTCTTGCTAAAATTAGTTCTTGCACAAGTAAACTTTCGAGTACATAAGAGGCAACACAGACAATCTGAACTTTGCTTGTAGGTTTATCCTCAAATAGTGGCCTCGTGCCGAGGGAGGTTTGAGCAACTTGGCCACTACTTTCATCCAACCAGTTTACTGGCTCATCTTGGTCCTGTATCTCGCCAAAATTCTACATTGCAGACGAGAAAGAGGCGGTTGAGAAAATGAACCACCCAAATTTTTTGTGCAGTTCAACTGAAATGGAGCATCCTTGGCATGCAGACTGATTAAGTGCCAGATGAATATACGCGTCAACCAACTTGTCTGGAATCTTTAGACTCCATGCCATATAGTTCGCTACCATATGTGCCGATAACCAAAAGGCACAAGTTGGGACCAAAGACTGGACTGCGTTTTTCTGGGCTATTCACCAAGCAATATTTTTGGCGTTCACTCTCCTAACATTGGAGTTTGACAATTGGTTGACGCCGGTTGATACTCGAATGAATATAGGCACTTGTTGTCAACATCGATGCTTGTCTGAGTGAACTTTGGAGTACATACCAGCAGCATAAGTACCTGTCCATCTGATCATTTTGTGCAGTTCTACTGAAATCACCCGATGTAATGATTTGCCTGCGAGTTCAGGCTCCAAATTACTCCTTTATGAAATCGGCAAACAGTAGCACAATACCAAATTACCAATACATATGACAGGCACAATAATCAGGATAAAGACCAGTACCAACCTGTGTGAGGTAGCATATCAATTACTATTTCCTTTGAGTGGAAGCCGATATAAGCCAAGCGACTGACAGCAAAGGAAGAAAGCATGCAGAGTTTAGTGACTGACAGGAAAGGACGGAAGCTGTCGAGGCAATGCAGCACCCAAAGTTTTTGTGCAGTTCCACCAAAATCGAGCATCCCTGTTGGCACATATATTGAGAGAGTGAGATTATTGTAATAGTGGGACTAGTTTATGAAACATACACTAACAGATAGGAAGCACCCTCATTATCTTAATGGGTAAAGTTAGCTACATAGTAGTCTTGCTTAAAGAGAGGTATTAGTTTATTTAATCAGTGCCAATTAGCTCAACTCAACACTCAAAGCATTGCCATTTATCATAGGTTGCAAAACTTTAACGTGCAAAGATAAAGGAGTTTCTCATGACAGTAGCATGATGCAAATAGAGATGACAGCAAACTAATATGGATGAAGGCCTTAGGCCCGTACCAACCTGAGAAAAAAAAGCTTATTCATGTAGTCCCATAAGAGATGATAAAGCACTCACTGGAATCACACAATAGTATATATTTTTGTGCACTTCAAATGTATGGTTGAAATCACTCTTGTTTACCAGTGCTGAGATTATATCGAAAGATTATCAAGAACTTCTAGCAGAGTTAAAGCACTGGCTGGGATACAGTTCATTGTATTGTCTTGTGTAGTTCCATTTAATGTATGATTGGCACAACATGATCCCTGTTTGCACAAGTAGGAACAAGGTGAAACCTTCATTAGCTTAGTGAGAAAGGATAGGAAGACATTAGCATATTACTCAACCAGTAGCATCAAATTCATGATGGACAATACGCAAAACATTGCCTCATTGAACCAATGGCAATAAATTGACATGCAAAACAATAGCACTATTATGTCATGACACTAATAATATTCCCTCCCTGCTCCACCACATGATTCACCTCCATAGACAAACATACACACGTACATGATTCAGCATAGGGTCCTACTAAAGATTTGTTTAACTCCAATAGGAAAATTAGGCAGTAATAAATTAGTGGTACTTAAGTACTCCTAATTAATTAAGTGAGACAGCAGAAGTGGAAGGGCTCCCTGGAGGATCGTCTCACATGTAAGGTAGTCGTTGCCGGAGCCCTTGAATGGCCTCGACTGAGGCCTCTGGCTTCAGCAAGATCGCCTTGGCACTGTTTATTCTTCTTCTTCTTCCTCTTCATGCTCTGTTTCTCTTTCTTCTAACTAGTTGGTGAAACCAAGTACATGATTGGCCTTCTAATTCAGAATTGGTTGTGTCAGTGAGGGAGTACAAGTGTACTAGTAAAAAACAACATTATTTTCTCATGGCAGTCAGAAAATAGAGATGAACACATGCATTACATATCATTCTTACCTAAAGGAAGGTTATGGTGCCAATATGGATGATGAGGATTGGAACACAGATCTCCCTTTGTGCAGTTCCACCAAAATGAACCAACTGTTCCATTCTGACATTCCAGTTAAACAACACAAAAGTCACTTCTTTTAAGAAGAGTTTTGTGCAGTGCACCAAAAGGTCACAACAGCAGCCAAGTGAATTGGATATCCCTGTTTGCACAAAAAGGCACAGAGGAAACAGTCAGAGTCTCAAACAATTACAGGCAAAAACATTTGGCTAAACTTGTCATGGCTTATAACAGTGGCATGGCTTCATTTTACCAGGGACATTAGATTAAGAACAGCTAAGGCTGCGTTCGGTTCACAGGTTTGGTGCAGGATTTTCGTAGGAACACAATTCCTACGGTATTCTTTCCCTTCCAACCGTTCGGAACACGGGAAAGGTGAATAGTGTCATAGGAAAGCTGGTCTGGCAGTACTGATTCCATAGGATTAGAAACATCCAGACGCTAATTATTTTTTGGGCGGAAGCCCGAGGCAGGCGCTCACTGCCATGCGTTAGACATGTTGCTGTGCTGTGTTGCCGGAATAAAAAAATCAACCTATGTGTGGTACGTGAGGTGAGGACAAGAGTAGTCACTGTGTAGCTAAATAAACAAATAGCATCTCATACTGCCAAGCATGATACTCTAAAAAAACAAATCTATACATTTCGTAGTCCATCCGAACACATTCTCTTGAGAGTTTCCTCCGGTTCGCTGTTCCATAGATTTATACCTACATTCCATTCCAATTCCTCTATTTTCATCAAGACTTATGTTTTCTGCCCCTTTATTCCAAACGGAGCCTAAATATTTGGTATAAGGGCATGGGACAGTGGGTGCACCAGCAGTCCAGCACCATGTACGTAAACAGGGGCATAAAGTGGTGATTCATAGTTTGTTGCCCCGAGAAACAAACATCCAAGAAACATATCTGGGTTGGTCCCATTTTTGTTCACTCTAGCCACCTACTCCTATGTGTGGATAGCAAATCTAGTCCTGGTCATACCACTGTGTACAGCGTTACCCCTATATTTCCCTTTTCGACCAAGAGACCAGTTGGATGACCAGTCTGTACTACTTTCACCCCCTTTCCTTCCTGTTTGTACCAAATCCGATGTACATACTAAATTCCCCCACCCCCACTTTATTTCTTGTATGAACCAAGTACTCCCTCCGTCCGGAATTACTTGTCATCAAAATGGATGTGTCTAGAACTAAAAGACATCTAGATACATCCATTTCAATGACAAGTATTTTCGGATGGAGGGAGTACAAGATTCGACTCCATGAAGTAGCTTTACCTCTAACAATAGAAGAAGAAAAAAATGTGACATTGGACCATCCGATCGAGAGGGGCTGAGAGGTAGAAAATGATGCACATGCAGCGACGTAGCGAGCTGGGGAAGTAGAGCTAAGGCGGTTTTGAACGAAGATATACCTGAAGGTCGTCGGGATGTGGATAGGTGGGCGGGGGGAGGCTGGATCCGCTCATAGGCCACAACGAAGGGATCGGATGACCTCCCGCGCCGGCGCTCGATTAGAGATAACGGTGCGGCCGGCAGTGGGTCTCCTCCCTCGCAGCCGACGACGGCCTAAATGCTGCCCCTCCTCCCCTTCACCGGCGGAGGGGATACGTCCGGATCTGTAACCAGCGGTGAGGATAGAAAGCCAGTGTTTTTTGAAGGGAGAAAGACAGTGTTACTACCCCTATATTGTTTAAATCTGGAGAGGATGAGAGTGTGTGAATAGAGCAACCCTAGCAAGCAAGCGCGGAGGCTCCGGCCTATATATACATAGTGAGCAACCCTAACAAGCAACCCTAGCAAGCAAGCAACCCCTATCTTCGTCAACTCGTACAAGACCGAGAAATTTGATTACTACAACGCCCTCTCCCTCGCGGACTGTGCTCTGGTGCCTTAACTGCACCTGCCTTTGGCTGCATGACAGGAGGGCCAACCACCTGTTGGGCCCACCTGTCATAGACGCAAAGGCAGGAGCGCTAAGTTGAAGCTTTCGCTATCCCTCCCGCACGAGGTGGACGAACATGCAGCAGTGGATTCGATACTGTAGAAGTAGGAGTAACATCATTATTGTTCGTCTTCTCGAAGAGGCGAAGAGCCAAGTGCAACCCGAACGTGGCAGTTGCGAATGCTCGCGTGGTGCGGTTCCTTGGAGTACTAGCCAGGCTCTTGCATGAGACAAAATTGCTATTGTTTAACAATTAAACTCCATTATCCATTGGTTGATACTCATTCTGCATAGGTCCACGCGCTTAGCACCGTTTCCTCCTGGGGTCACCAATGTTTATTTGCTAATTAATAGCATTGCATGCAATGAACTAGCCATTGCAAGTCATTAAAAGCATGCACACCTCTCATCTCTTATTGGTTGATATGTCAAGAAACAAGAAACAAGGTAGAAGTTAATGCACCGCGCCTAAGTGTTTTGGGACCGTAAGATGACTTACACACCTAGACGGAGGGAGTAGTATAGCCCTATAAACCGGAAAGGAGTATTTGCCTTTCTAGAGATTTCAACAAGTGACTAGACTACAGCGTGTGCAGTACTCCCTCCCTTCTGGTTTATAGGGCTCAAATCTCAAATCTCATGAACCAAGGCATTTTGCGATTGGAGGAATGTATCTCGTACTTTACAAAACTACCCTAATTAAACTCATGCATTAATTACGTAGTTCTCTCGTTTTCCTCTCCACCTTGGTCGCGGTGCACAATATTGAGCACTCCTATATGACTAGCCGCTCTACCTACATGCCGGACATTTCAAAGCATCCGGGCCCGCGTGCCATCCACCAAATCACAGCGTGGTGCTATAGTCGAGACTCAACTGTCACCCCTGTGTGGCCGTCATGACCCATCATATCACAAAACCCACACCTTTACCAGCAGTGGTAAGGTGGTCTCCAAGTTGGACTGGACGAAGCAACCATCATTTCACTGGAATGCTCGTTCAAGCCCTTTGTTCCCTTTCTTGAAGAAAACCTCACTCCAGGCTACTCACTTCTGCCATTTTTCTTCTGTACCGATGAAGGAAAGGTGGGAAAATTAGTTATGCTACTATATTTTCATTCCAAGAATCTTCTTTTTGCGAAGCACCGACCGATTATCACATCCTATTCTTTTCACGTTTTCATTGCGATTGTGGTTTCCTTTCGATTGCTTTTTGTTTGTCAGTTCATTGATGGATCCTGGAGCACTAGGCAAAGAGTTGCCGGCGGACAACCCACTGGAGACAGCGATCTCCAGGAAGCAAGCACCGACCAACGAGTTGACCATGTTGGCGGGCCAACCCATGGAGACAAAGAACTCCAAGAAACAAGCACTGGCCTAAGAGTTGAGGACATTGGCGGACGAACTCCTCAAAGAAGTTGGTAGAACAGCAAGGGCCCCACCGTGCCTACCCCAAGAACTCTAATTGCCACCTATGTGAGGCTCAAGACCGAGTTTGAGGAGATAGTCGCCGTTGAGAAGCAGTATTCCCCTGGCAAGGTGATGGCCCCCATCGAGGACGAGGAGATGGTCCCCGAAGGGATGAGATCCCCCAGTGAGCTGCACAACGTAAAAAATAATGGCTTATTACCATAGTTGTGGTTTTTGATTATTTGCAATGTGCTTGCTAATATGTTAGGGTTGTGCAGGTGCCGGTGGATGTCCTTGATGATTCCGATGTCGTGACCCGTCCTGTTGGCATCGCCCCGGAGATCGATTCCGATGCCGCTGTCCATCCTGTGGACATCGCCCCGGAGATCGATTCTGATGTCGCGGTCAGTCCTGCGGACATCGCCCCAGAAATCGATTCCCATGCCGCTGTCGGTGCTGTGGTCATTGCCTGAGAGATCGATGACAACAAATAGTTGGTCGAGCTAATCCTTCAGGGTAGTTTGCATTGCCCTGTGTTTAATTACCAGAATGATGCGTGTTATCAAACCATCTTAGGGCTAGTGCACTGTCTTGTGTGGGCGGATCTTGCTACTTTTGTGTGATAGTGAATCATGCAAACCCTCTCCGAGTTATGGAAACATATGTATCCTCACCAGCTTTTGATGTAATATATGGCATGATTAGATGTAAGTTTGAACTGTTTATCATATCAGCAGGGCTTGTTTGATGATTCTTGGTGTTAGTAGGCTAGCTACTGTGCAAGCTATAGTACTTGCAAAACACTCACCGAAGAGAAACATTGGGGCTGATGAGCTCGTGGTACGCTTATACTTATCCCTCGTCGATCGACCAATAGCCCTAGCTCCTAAAATTGTAAGCTTAGCGATCGATGACCTGGGCGGGCTAGTTTGTCCTAGTGGGTTTTAGTGATATGACGTGCAACACAAAATCATAGCAGTGCAGAGACGTACTCCCACCGTTCCAAAATAGATGACCTAGGCGGGCTAGTTTGGCCTAGTGGGTTTCAGTGATATGACGTGGTAGAGTGCCGTCCAATCTTCGCGTGTGGTAGCAGTATTGCGGGTACAGTAAGTTTTCTTGAAGAAGAGGAATTCAACGAAGTCATGATGGTTCCTTCGTCCGAACAACTTACAGTGGGAAAGGTTGGGCCTGCGATACGACCGGGGTATACCAGGATAATTTTGCGCATGGCAGGTGGACCAGGATGGTTGACGTCCCACATGTCGGCGAATGAAAGTATTCTTTCCGATATAGAGGACGAGCAACGAGTATTCATTGTTTATTTTTGATGAAAGCTATTGTCTCCACTATTACAACGGAGGAGTGTGAAACACGGCTGCCCAGTGAACTTGGCATGTGCACCACTCCCTCCTTCCTCATGTAATGCCTAGGTTACAGCTTTTTCTCACTTTCTCTCTATCCATTTCCTCTCAAATGTTTTTTACCTTTCTTTTTTTAAGACACAATTGTTTTTATGCCTTTTTTAGAATTATTTTTTATACCTAGGAGCACATGTAGAGACGAGCTCTTGCAGAGCCCACTCCTTGACTTTGTCAATGCCTCTCTCTCCTCCACATAAGGAGTACTACTTGCTATGCATGCATGCGGCGGGCAGCTGGCGTCTTGAGGGGCCAGGGCAGTGAGAGCGGGCTCCAGAAGCGGTCCGGACTCTAGCATAATTTTGGTTTTTACAGTATTTCTTTCTCCATTGACAGGTAGGCCCGCGTAGATAGATAAAGAACATGAGCTGATGAGGTGCATGCGGACTGTTTGACTGTTTGACTGGTCAATCTCGTATACAATGATCAAAGTGAGCTATCAAGACAAGTTCGATGACCGCCAATGCATTTTACTCGGTAATAAATGACCAGGATTGAAGGGGATCCAAATTTGCTTCGTCTTCTGTCCTTGAGCTCTTGACAAACCAATGCACTATACGGTTGTCCGGCCACTCCACCCTAGAGCTCTCACCAAGCGTCATTCATGCCACCGCGCCGCATACTAACCGGTAAGGCAGCAATGGCATCCCACCGCGCCGAGTTCGTCACCGCCCATGACCGCACACAAAATGGTAGGGAAGCGATGGCATCCCGCCGTGCCGAGTTCATCGCGCGGCTCGCGACCTCACAACTATGTGGGAGGAATTTGAAGATGCCAAGGCCGAATGGGCGGTAGAGCAAGAGGCGGCCAAAGCCACATAGAGGGAGCGGAAAAGTCAGAAAGCACTCAAGAAAAGAGAGGCCCGCCGCCGCAAGAAAGAAAAGGACGCACGCTCTTCTGCGGAGAGGTCGGCGGAGATCCAAGCACGGTGGGGTGTCGCCGACAAAGCCGGGAAGGAGAACGACGGCGTCTGGCCAGCATGTGAGAAGTAGTAGTACTAGTAGTTAGTGTGTGTGTGTGTGTGTGTCTGAGTACGAGCATGTACCAGTACGACTGGTTACTACTGTAGTTTTTAGAGAAAATTACCAGTACATTAGCCTAGTCTAAATGGAAAAATTCCTATCATAAGCATCAAATGGCATCTCTTTCTCTATAGGAATTGAGATGCATGTCATCTCACTTCCTATGATTTTCATATTCCTATCCTATGAACGAAAGGAGGCCTCTGTTGGAGTAACTACTGTAGCTAGTAGTACTGCTGGTATAGTAGTTTTCTTCAAGAAGCGGAATTCAACGAAGTCATGATGGTTTCTTCGTCCAAGAAACTTCAAAGTGGGAAGTGGGCATGTGATTTGACGGCTCATTAGTCATTGTTACTGCGGCCGACGACCTGGGTGACTCCCATGGAGTTCTGCGTGCATGGCAAGTGGACCAGGATGGTCGACGTCCCACATGTTGGCGAACAGAAGTATTCTTTCCGATTTCGAGGAGCAAGGAAACCGCGTGGTATAGTATCACTGCTGATTGGTTCGCAAAAAAAGTATCACTGCCGATTTATAATTATTTTTTATTTCTGATGAATGCTAGCATTTCAACTCTTACGACGAAGGGTGCCAAACACGACACGTGCTGGATGTCCCACACGTCAGCGAAAGGAGTGGGACATGAACAACGTGGTAGAGCCCAGCGTAAAAAAAACAGCGTGGTAGAGCATCTCCACTTCTTCCACTTCTGGGTCGGAGACCACACGTAGTAGTACTTAGTGGTATGAACGATACAAAGTGCAACCTGGAGACAAAGACACGTCTAGTTGGAAGGTCTCGGGGCATACACGTAAACAAATATAAAAGTTAATATGTGCCTCCAACTAATATAGTAGTAGTAGAGTACTTAGGCACGTACTCCATAACATCACCGTGCATTGCACGTACAACATTTAGTGGAAGTACGTAGTAAGAGACAAATGCCGCCCAAGAGTTCCCTTCTCGACCTACTTTTGGGTGTTTGGTAGAGTGTATGGAGGGTGCATGAGTCCACACTAGTTTAGCACAAATACACTAGAAGCATGCAGGAAGAGAGCATGCATGAAGAGGGGTGTTGAGTTGAGCATGCATGAAGAGGGAACAACTATGCTGAGATGAGAACGCAACCAAACACACCCTATATGCCACGCATGTTCATACCATTTGTGCCTTTCTACTTCACTTACTGCGCTACATTTCTCAGGTTCGTCCGTCCACTCTTGGGTACATGTTCGTCTCGTAGTTCCAGTCCCACGTGTTATTCATATAGATGGAATGATCCTTGCATAACACGTGCACCTTGATGCTAGATGTCTCGCATGTTGGCAAAAGGATGAACGAAGCTCACGTAAAAAATAGAGTGGAAGAACATAGATTCCGGACGACCGAGAAGGAGCAAGGAACCTCGTGGTGGAGCGTCTGCACTCATAATATTTAATATTATTCAGCAATATAAAATTAACCAATCATCTCCACAGTGGACTGGAAGAGTACGAAACACGGCAGCCCAGTGTAGTATCATACTAGTACATGGCTAACCCACGCTATCACCATATTTCTTGGCTTCCGTTCGACACCTATCTCTAGTAATCCAGCAGCCTGTATCGCTTCTCCCTCCTCGTCTCTATCAAAGTGCGGCGGGCTGGCGTTTCTGCCGTCTATTGAGGTTGGTTAACTATCACATGTTAGCGACATGCCAAGAGCATTCTAAAAAAAATTCCTTTAACGTTCCATTTTCAAAAAGAAAAAAATCCTTTCACATACGAATTTGCCTATATGCTTTGAGCAACTTGCATGTCCTATACTGCTCCTGTTTGATACTCTAACTTAGCTAGAGGTTAGACTAACTCATGACTAACCCTGAACTAACTGTAGCCAAAGAGGTGTTTGGGTGACAGGGTTAGATTGACAATAAATGCACATCATGGAGAGAGAAAAGTGATTTTTCAGTGGTCCCAATGAGAACTATCTCCAGTTAGCACCTCTTGGTTGGGATAGTTTTTTTTGGTGGGTTCAGTGCAACTTGCTCCAATTTAAACCCTCATGCTTGGATAGTTTAGGGCTATTTGAGCCCCAACTAGCTCAAACTAACTCTAACCCATGGATCCAAACAGGGCCTATGGCCAGTCTCGATGCGGAGCAGTCGTGTGCACCGGGAAGCGGCGCTCTCTCGGCCATTGCGCCACTTCAAAGCCGGCGCCAGTGAGAGGTCTGCTCCGCTCTGGCCCGGCATTAATGCGGAACTGATGCTCCAGGGCGACGCTGACCGTTTCACGCGGGAAGCGCGCGCTGGCAAGGGAGTATAGGTTTTGAACCGTTTCAGATGTAGTACTGGTAGTTTGCAAATCTACTCAATTATTGCACTCAGTTTCCTAAGAAATTATGGTAAAAAAACATTACTCCACAGCCCGCTTCCCTTCTCCTTCCTCTTCCACCGCCCACGCACATCCGCGAGAAGCGACCGGTCAACCCTTATATAGGAGTGCTAGCACAAAAAGATGCATGCATGACCACTAAAATTTCCATATTAAAGCGCCGCTCCGGCGGGAGTATGGCGTATGTTGTTACCTTCGGCCGGCACATGGCTACCGGCCGACGGCGACGAGAGAAGAGGCGGCGGGAGGGGAATGAATGCAGCTACTGTTTGGGTTCGCCTTCCGGCTTAAATAAATGCGCAGCATCACGTGTACCCGCGGGTGCACAAATTGTAACATACATGTCTGCTGAAGTGGGCGTCACGTAACTGGTGTGTGTGTGATTGAGATTCTGAGAGACAGAGTGCGTGTGTGCGACTCTACTCTTCGGACATGTACTCAACCTTTTGCATTGGGATATAAGTATAATGGTATTTACTTTTGCTAGTGATTTACGTGGCCATGTTAACGTGGTTGTGTCAAAAAAATGTCACTTCCTGCTTGTGATTTGCGTTATATAATTACAAGCAAGATTCTCGTGCATTGCACGGAACATCAATATGCATTTTTTACAGAACACCTGTTGTGATTGACCCATGCAGGAGTAATCCCATGTGTAAAAACTAATGATATCTCGAGAATTTTATCAGAAAACTGGTATCTCGAGAATGTCATCGAAAAAATGAAAGATGAGAGATAAGGCAAGGAGGAGTGGAGCGTGGTGGTGACTGGTGGTCGGAATGGGCGGAGGCATGGGGATGGACGGCGCCGGCAGGCGGCAGCGGCCACCATGCATGCTAGATTGTTCCAGAGACTTATTCCTTTTTTAATTGCTGAGCAATGAGGTTGCGGGAGATAATGATGTGGAGAGAGGTGCGAGTATCTTTTGTAAAATTATCATAGTTTGCTTTCTATCCTCAAATATTGATCATACGGTCTGTATTACAAGATGGCAGGCACACCATCACCACCAACTCGTTTTTTTATAAGGGTACAGATGATAAGTTTGCTGACTACTAAAGTAAAGTGGAATTTGTCCATGTTATGCAAGTAAATAAAGGTGATTGTTTATCATACGGGTAAGGTTGGATGAAGGGTGGTAGGAACAAATGCTCCGCCTAGAGCATGTGTGTGTGAGATGGAGTCTTAGTGTGTGTGTGTGGTGTGTGTGTGTGCGTGTGTGAGAGAGAGAGAGGAGAGAGAGATGGAGTCTTAGTTTGTGTGTGTGTGAGAGAGGGAGAGAGATGGAGTCTTAGTGTGTGTGGGGGGGGGCATGCGTGCTTGCGTGTGTGTGTGTGTGTGTGTGTGTTTGAGAGAGAGATGGAGTCTTAGTGTGTGTGTGTGTTGGGGGCGTGCATGCGTGTGTGTGTGTGTCGCGGGGTCCCCTGTGGCGGATGTAATTTAAGTGCGGATGGCTTTCATCATAGAGAGGTGATGTGTATGCCAGAGGCCACCAATGATGGGGTGCGAGAGAGAAAATGCCCGTAGAGAGGGAAGAGAAGGTGTGTGCACGTGAGAGGAGTCGACTTCGAGAGAACGTGTTTGTTCGAGAGACACCGAGGAAGACTACTATATATCGATGGTGCATGTAGGCGGGAATTAAACTAAGGGATGGTCTTATTGGTTTCGGGGATATAGGGGAAGAGTGAGAGGCGGGGGGTAGCTAGAAGGAGATTGTTAAGTGTGAGTGTGTGTTTTACCCATCCAGGCAGAAGTTATGTGCACAAAAGAGGAGAACGATTCGATGTGGCGTTAGGATTGAGGGTAATTAACTACGTATGGAGACATAGAGACCTTGAACGTGCATGTGTGAGAGGTATACATGTATACGTGGGATGTGTGTGTGTGCGCACGCGCATGTTCGAGATGAAAGAAAGAAGACATAAGTCATAAGATCAGCGACATGGGAGAGACGGATCGGTATGACAATATGCATGCATGTGAGAATGCATGGAAGAAGTCCCGACAATTGAGCTTGTGTTTTGTCTTTAAGAGATAGTGGCGTGGGCCGGAGCATGCATCTATGGCGAGTAGAGGGAGTGAGGCACAACGATTGTGCAAAAGAGACCAACCTATAAATGCATATGTATGGAGAGACATATATAGTGTGGGTGATAGGAAGCAAGACTCCGTGCGAGAAAGAAATGTTGACGGCGAAACTACAGACAGATACAGAGATGGAGATGCTAGCTAGAGGGACATCCGCTAGTGTGGATGTTGGAGATGACCGTCGGGTGGTTCAAAGGGTGAAGTTATATATGTGTGTGAGAGGGCACTTGACTGCATGTAGAGAGAAACATATGTAGTGTGCGTGATAGGAATCAAGGGTGAGGGCGAGAAAGAAGGTTGATGGAGAAACAGATAAATAGAAAGATAAAGATGCTAGCTAGTGTGCGTTAGAGATAGGAGTCGAGTGGATCAGAAGGCTGGGTTATGTGTGTGGGTGTGAGAGAGATAGAGAGAGGGTGCGTGTGAGTCACATACAAATAGATATCAAAGAGAAATGAGATCCAGAGAGACGGAGTTTTGTGTCTGCGAGAGAGAAAGATATTTCACAACGAGAGTGATAGCTAGAGAGACATACGAGGGAACGCAAGACATCTCTAGGGAGAGAGGGTGTGTGTGAGCGACATACCTGAGAACAATGGAGAAATATGAGACCCTGGGAGACAGAGTTTGTGTTTGTGTGTGAGAAAGAGATATTGAAGAGGAAGAGTCGTAGGTTCTCATATCTAAGGAGCGAAAGACATCTCTGTATGAGGGGTGTGCGAGTGGCACACATGAGAATAGTAGAGAGAAATGAGACCCCGGGAGACAAAGTTTTGTGTTTGTGTGAGAGAAAGAGATTCCACATGGAGAATCATAGTTAGAGACACATAGCAGGGAGCGAGATATACTTAGAGAGAGATAGAGTGATGAAGGTCGAGGGAGAGAGTACCGTCAGTGTGTTACGAAGATAAAAGATCATTGTCGACATACAGGTGGCACGAGAGATACCTGAGAGACGATGAACGCGTATAGGTCCAGAGAGATAGTCCTATATAAGCATGAGTGATAGCTATATGAGACGAATATCTGGATTAAAGGGGATTCAAATTTTTAAACCGGTGATCACGACATCGATAATATCATAACGCAAATTGGTGTATCAAACATGCATATTCATTTGAATTTGGGCACACGTGTAATGTTATATAGTTTATCAATATTGGTGATCCATAGATTCTTCAATTACAAACAATGCATGGTTTATATGCAATTAATGTCTAAACGGTATTACACTATATGTTGCATGTGTGAAACACATTATACATATTTGAGAAGTAAAAAAAAACCCGCATGAAACACACATTAATTGGAGACAGTTAGAGAGGAATGCATACATTGGATTTCAACATAAAGTGGTTTCAAATATTTGAAAATCCAACTTGATGGATACAACCTTATGAATATGAGATCATGCCATTTGTAAACCATATTTATGTATAAATGGTGTTGTGCTTTTGAAAGTATATAAAAAATGATGTATATAGAATGTAATTCCAGTTGAAAATGGATCCCGCCTGAAAAAAATAGAATACAAACGGGATTCGAATTGAGTTGGCATGGTAAACGTGCACTCTGCAAAATTTGAGCGAAGCAGGGAAAGTCGTAGTAACTTCCCGAAACCAAAATCTGCGAGATGGAAATCACTACTGCCTATCGCTGCCATGCAAAGCCTATATGCTGGATTTCTATAGGTTTCGATAGGGGTAGGTTTGTAATTTCACCCAAACGTGACGTAACCGCCTCTCACCCGGATTCATACACGGTGGGTGCCAAAACATAGTGTGTCCTCGGCCGAAATCGACTCCCTCCCCGATTCATATTCATACACGGTGGGCGCCAAAAACAAACTCTCATCGGCAAATATTCGGTGTATGCGAGATTACCGTCCTATCCCCAACCGACTAGTGTTGCTCTGATGTAGTAGAAATTTGAAACGGGGGCTAAGTTTGTAAATTTCTTCGCATTTGAGACAAGTGCGCCCTGAATACATGGTTCCCCCTTCCTCTCTACCTCCCTTTTCCCCATTCATACTCCGTGGGCGCCAAAACACCCTCTCCACCCCACCCTCCTCTGTCCGCTGCCGTCTGCCACCCCATCCACCGCCGTCCTCCTCCACGATGCCGGAGCTGATACTCCGACGCTGCCATCCATTACAAGAGATCGACCTCTCTCATCCACGGCTTCGGACCGGGATCCTTGCATCCCGTCCTCTTGCTTCATCCCCGCTGTCGTCCATCTTGCCCGCGCCGCTCTTACGACTGTCTCGTCCACCACGCCCCGCCGCCACCATCTACCCTCCTAGATCTTCTTCCACGCCGCCGACAGCCAACGCTACCGCAACACCGTCAAATTCTCAGCAGATGCGTACACGGCGCCGCACCGGAGGCGGTACTCTTTCGTATCTGCTCAACTTATTTATCGCAGCAAGAAAATAGATCGCCACTGCTTTACTCTGATTTCTTGTCTTGGTTTCGAAGTTGCCTTTGTCCGGTTTGCACCTTCAGATCCGCCATGGCACGCTCAACACCATACTCGCAATGCTTATGGTTTTCCCCTTTTATATTCCACACTAGTTAAATCACAGTAGACTAAATTTCAAAATTGGGTCAGTCGATTTTTCAGAGCTCGCTGGAGTTCGCCGGTGCGATCGAAGGGGCTCGGGTGGGGACGGTGGTTGTGGGGGCGGTGCTGGGGCCTCGTCGAACGAAGAAAACTCAGCACAGGGGGGGGGGGGGGGGGGGGTGGCGGAGGAACACAGGCGGTGGGGCCGGTGGTTCGGCTGGTGGCCCGTGCGGTGTTCTGTATGGGAAGCACAGTATGTTCCTTGTCAGGAAGGGGAGCAGGGACATCTGCAGTGAACAGCTAATAGAGCTGGCCTGTACGTGATTGATAGGCTTTCAATTACTAGCGGCAATACAACACCGTAATTTCCAGCCAGTTCCACTTTCCCGATTTATATATCCTGGTTATGGTGTACCCTTGTTATGTACACTATGATCTGCCTAGTTATTGTGTGCTCTTGTTATCATGGTTTGGCAATAAACTCTCTATATAGTATATTATGAACCTATCATCTGCCAGCTATCCTTACTTCTGGAGCCTATTTTTTTGTGTACTTCTGCCCGATTATATAAATGCACGCACCATATTACAGCACACATGAGCTCTCTCATCAGAATCCAGTGATAGCACACAAGTGTTTACAGGGGTGCCCCTATATTAGAATATCATTTGCATTACAAAGATAATCTCACAACTATTTATGTTTTCATGGTTCTCAGATATTATACGCAATTACAGTGATTATCAGAATCCGCGCATCAAAAGAATATTGTGGAACACTACAATGACTTACAAAATTGGCACCAAGGCATTGAGTGCCATTCTGGAAGCAATGAAACTCGTACGCTCCCCACCTGTTGATTCTTGTTCAGAATATCATCCTAATGACTATTCTAACCTCGAGGAGTCAAAGGCAGATGGCCTGTCCTGTTCACCCATCAAGGTGCCTGTTCTAATTTGGCAAGGTTTTATTGATTGCGCATATCTTGCATATGTTGTCTTGCATTTCTTCTACTTTGTTGCACCACCATCTGCTTAGTTTACTCATCATATATGTCGAGATGCCATGCCCATCCATTATCAATACATATTCAATCTGTCATCATACCATGTTTTTTCACTCAAATGTTGTTCTTGTGCATCAGACATCAAAAAGGAAGAGGGTGATTGCCGAACCTGAAGGAGCACCAGCAAAGTCCTTGAAAAACGTGGTGGTGCCAGAGAAATCAGACAACACCCCACTTATATTGGTTGTACAACCACTGACACAAAACGTAGGACCGACTCCAGCAGACTGTACCCATATATACTTCACTGGCTAGACCACTAGCCCCACCACACAGGACCTGCACTCCAGCAAAAGGTATACCGATTTCATTTGCCATAGCACCAGCTGTACCACAGAAAAATCCCACTCCAACAAAAAGTACAGCAAGTCCACCAGCCGAAGACCTATCCCAACTGCAGAGACGGCCAATTCCTGCAGATTGGAACCACATTCCATTTATTCCCAGTTTAAAAGACAATGCTTTCAATGTTTTTAGGGACTATGTGCATATATTCCCATCATGGTAAGATTATTGTGAAGACAAACACCATTTTCATAGCTTCCTATCCAACTTACGTGTAAGTGCTATTATTGATGGTTATTATTTTCCTGTTTTCTGCTGATTGAACACATCAATGATTTACATTACATTGTTGTAACTAGGCGAGGGTCAATCTGGATAGTCATGACGAGCAAAGCTTGCTTGTGCTTTTCAAGGAAGCATTGCAGCAGTATCGGTGTTACCTGAGGAAATCACACTTTGATGACAAGTCTATAAACGAATTTCCGGTGAAGTCTCCTGTGCTAAATTTAGAAGACATTGAATGGAAAAACCTTGTTATGTACTGGTCTCATTCCCAGGATGAGGTACTGTCTATGAAATCACATGACAATTTGAACTTCTACTTTTCCGCATGTGCCTTACAGATCTTTTTTGCAGGAAATCTGCTCGAAGAAGAATTTCGGTTTGACAAGAACGACAGGATATCACAAATATGATGCCCGCTGCTTTGCTCTTGTTAGTACATGTTGTCCTGTATCACTATACTTGCATACATACCTGGTTCATTATGTGACAGCAGTATGCATGATAGCTTGCTTATCAATTGTTCGCTCCAAATTATCTCATCTGTATGAATGGTTACATTAGTGTAGAATATATCCAATGCTAATGTTTTTTTAGCTCTGCATTGTTCTTGTAAGTACATGCTGTCCTTTATCAGTGTACTTATAATGACAGGTAGTTGTTCATGTACCATCACTCTGAAGCTTATTTTCCTTTGCCCTCCATTTTCTACACATCAGATCTATATTTACTCTTACCATAAGGTTGGTACTGAAGAAGTTTAGCTGTGCATTGCTCTTGGCTGTACCTTTTGCCTGTATCGCTGCACTTACATTTATAACTACTTGGTTATGTAGCATCACTCTTCATATTATCTTAAATATTCTCCATTTTTTCGTATATTATCACATCTATATTTACTCTTAACAAAATGTAGAATAAAGGCTATGCTTTTGAAGAAGATTCTGTGGTAAACTTCTTGAATAGCCCCCCCATCAGCATGGACAAGGCCTTTATAGAGCCTGTCTTCACCAATAATGTAAGTTTGTCCATCTCAAGCCTTCAAACATTGTTGTATATATTTGGTTAGGCATGACTGCAACAGCTGTTTATTTTTTGTGTTTGCATCAAATTGCTTGTTTCATGTTTATTATATGTAGTTCATAAACAAAAGTTTGTCCTTTCTCAATTTAAGTTTTCAGTTGTACAACCAAGTTCCTTCTTCATACCATGTAAATTAAACTATACAGAGCAAGTGATCTTCTTTTGCACTGCATGTATGCTTCTGTTCTTCATCCGTAATCCAGTGGTGTGGTGAACCTACCTACTACAGCACAATGTCATATTCTGCAATGTCTTAACTATGAACAATGTCATATCATTCTACTATTATTTAAACCATCCCTTTATTTGCCAATATGAAATGGTATAAATTGACAGCACACTAACCATTGATACTTATGAGTTCTTGATCTGTAATCCAGTGGTGTCGTGAAGCTGCCAATTCCTTCACAATGTCGTTTCCTGCCATGTCTTGACCTGAACAATACCATATTGTGTTAATGCAAATTTAAACCGTGTCACTTTATTCGTCAGTAAGAAATGTGATGAATTGTCAGCACTGATACTTTTATGTGCAAAACCTGTCATCTGTCTGCTTGTTTATCTTTCAGAGTGAGGAAGATATAAGTGTTGAACAAGCGCACTCTCATCATCTTGCTCAGCTGCTTGCGCTGCAGCTCCCCAGCAAGGCTAACCTTTCTTGAACTCTATTGAAGTGCTGTCGGTTTTGTATATTATTCTGTCGGCGTGTTTATTTGCACTGGTGGCGATCTTTGATGCCCAGTGTATGTAATCTGCTGTCTGCTTGTGCTTTATTATCATAGTGGCGAACTTTGATGCCCATTGGATGTAATATGCCGTAATTTCTTTATTGTATAGTCTAGGTTTTTTCTTATTCACGATGCTGCAGTTATTTTACTGTGTATATATCCTGTCTTCGCAGTAAACCGGCCAAACCGTAAAATTACAGTACATAATCGGGCCGTCATGCAATCACGATGTAGGTTTGGCCTGAAACGTGCCGAACAGCTCATGGGCCGGCAGCAGCCCGAAATGAACCTCGGCCCATGATTGTGCGAATCAAATCAAGAGCTTTTAACTGGCCAAAAATTGTCTCAGTCCTTGTTTGGCCCAATCAGATATCGGCTGCGAGCAGGCTGGATGCAAACCGGGCCGTAGTTAGGCCCAACTATATGACGGGCTTTTAACAGGCTGAAATTAATATAGGGACGAAATGTTAAACAGGCCCTTAACAGGGCAAAACTAATATCAGGCCGAATTACTAAGTGGGCCTTCAGCAAGTGGGCCCAAAAGCATAATGTCCAGTTGACGGGCCGAATCTGATATGGGCCATAATTGAGCTCAAAGCCTCTTAAAAGGCCAGACCTGAACTGGGCCGTAATTTGGCCTAGAATGTGGTAGGCCTTTAACGGGCCAGATCTCATATGGGCCACTATTGGGCCCGGAGCATGGTAGGCCATTAATGGACTGGATCAAATATGGGCCGGCATTTGGCCCAAAACATGGCAGGCAGTTAATGGGCCGGCCTACTAGGGTCCTCAAAATCTTGTGGGCCTACAGCTGGGCCGGCCCATTAATGTCGGCGAAATCTCGGGGGCCTTTAGCTGGGCCGGCCCATTATGATCCACAAGAATCTTGTGGGCCTTTACCTGGGCCGGCCCATTACGGCACACAAAAATCTTGTGGGCCTTTACTTGGGCCGGTCCATTATGGCCCATGAAATGTTGTGGGCCTTTAGCTGGGCCAGCCCATTATGGTCCGCAAATTCTCGTGGGCCTTTAGCTGGGCCGGCCCATTATGGTCCGCAAAATCTTGTGGGCCTTTAGTTGGGTCGGCCCATTTAAACTTGGTGGGCCGTGCCACGTGTTGACGTATCATAGGCGCCTTCTGTCCCAACGATGAGCCGACACATGTTTCCTCTAGACAATGATGATTTTACACGTGGAAAATCCCCATTGGTCGGGGCTGTTAACGGGTTATCGGATCCAAAACCCGACCCGAGAGCTTAACGGCGTTTCATTACAGTGGATGCCACGTGTCGGTCACGCTTGTTGAAAGCACTTCTGTGACGCGCGATTTTATCGTCATGGAAGTGGACACTTCCGTGATGATAATTTTGGTAATGTCATGGAACACTTCTATGACATCACAGGTATGACTATCTTGATTCTGTCATAAATTTGTCATGGATGTACATGCATGACAAAAAACGCGACCTACTGTGACAAACACGTATCATCATGGAAGTGTATTTTTTTGTAGTGATATCTTTGTAAGTCTCTTCGAATTATCGGTTTAGTTTGGCCTACTAGATTGATCTTTCTTGCAATGGGAGAAGTGCTTAGCTTTGGGTTCAATCTTGCGGTGTCCTTTCCCAGTGACAGCAGGGGCAGCAAGGCACGTATTGTATTGTTGCCATCGAGGATAAAAAGATGGGGTTTAAATCATATTGCTTGAGTTTATCCCTCCACATCATGTCATCTGCCTAATGCGTTACTCTGTTCTTATGAACTTAATACTCTAGATGCATGTAGCGACCAGACCTCAAACAGTCTGATCTCTGTGCTCAGGTGTCATCCCTGGATCAGTAATGCTGACACCACATAGTACTTGAAGGATTTATAACAGAGTAGCAATCACACACTTATTACATCGAATGTCTCAAAAGAGAACTTATTACAATAAATATGGCTTAAGGCCATCTACTAATGATAACAGCGGAAGGCTTGGAAGATAGGTGAGTCCATCAACTCCAACGGCATCACTGAGTATAGAACCACGACCTTAAGGCACCTTACTCGTCGTCTGAAAAGTCTGCAACATGAAACGTTGCATCCCGAAAACGGGTCAGCACATGGAATATGCTGGCAATGTAACACATAGAGAGTAATGAAAGAACAAAGCTATACTACATGCATATGTGGCTGGTGGAAAGCTCTATGGTTACAGTTTTTGTGTAAAGCCAGTTTTTCCCTACTTCAAAGGAATAAATTTTATTTAACTATCATGGTGGTTGTTAAACATTGAGAATGGTTGACAGCATCCTCAATCCCAATTAAAATAATCATCATTAAAAACCCAACAATATTAATTAAAGTAACATGATGAGATTCACATGATAATCCAAGTACTAGATACTCAAAACGTCCATAACCGGGGACACGGCTAATCATGATTAGTTTGTATACTCTACAGAGGTTTGCGCACTTTTCCCCACAAGACTCGATCGCCTCCGTTGGATTTCTCGCACTACATGGTGTTTGAGAAATGGATGACCGAGACACAGTCTTTCAGAAGCGCTAGCACCTTACGATGGATAGACCGTTACACCTACTTTCCCCTACATCTGCTAGTCTACCTTGTAAGAGTTCGCACGACTTAATCAACTATGCTAGAGCCTATAATAGCTTGTGGCTGCACACGGAAGTTTCTAGTATGAAAAATCTCATGATCCCTTTGGGCCTGGGTGGCGGTCCATAAAGAAAAACAACAAGCAATCCTGGAATACCCAGGTACCTCAATCCACCCAGATGTGTGTTTAAGTTGCCACCTTAGATAAACCATTAATTAACAAACTCACATCTGTCATGGATATCACTCACCCAATCCACGTCTACTAGCATAGCATGGCATGATAAGCAAACGTAGAAGTAACTCCCAAAGGTTTGATAATAAAACAGGTAATAGGTACTACCTCAACTACTTCCCATCCCACAATTTAATTAGATCCTAATCATGCAGTGTTTGAGGATTGATCTAATGCAATAAAACTGGGTAGTAAAGAGGTATGATCAAAGTGTTACTTGCCTTGCTGATGATCCGCGAAACCTAGAGATTCGAAGTAACAGGCGGCGCACTCTGGGTATTCTATCACAGACAAACAAACAAGCATACAATAAGTATTCATCTAATGCACAGGTAAAACTCAAATAAGAGATCTAACGAGAAAGTTCAACTTAAGAACTCCGGTTTGCAAAAAGAATCAAATCGAACGAAGCAACGAAAGTCAAACGGCGAAAGAAACAAACTTCGTTCTACTAATCTGGATCTAAGTCAAATTTTATAGAAGAAAAAACTTGTTTAAGTTGGTTAAACGGACGGAGGGTTTTGGCATGAAACTCTAGGCGCTTGAATCGCCTGATTTCGATAAACGAGCGAAAAGTTATACTAAAACGAACATCCGATCAGAAATTGCGATCAGAAAAATAGCGGAATAAATCCGAGAAAAAGAAAAACGACGAACAGCTTAACGAACGAACGTTCGTTATCTGGATCTAAACGATGAACGCGTTTGTTAAAACGAACGAACGAGCGAACGCTCGCTAGTTAACCTAAACCAAAAAACGATCTAATAAAAAAACGGAACTAAAAAAATCGACGAAAAACCGACGGAAAACCGAACGGTTTTTCGAGAAAACCGGTGGAGCGGAAATCGAGGCAACCTCGGGCGGCGGCTCCGGCGACGGCGGCGGCACGGCGCGGGGCTCGAGGCGCCGGGGCGCTAGGGTTAGGGCGCGGGCGGCTGGGGTCTTGGGCGGGCCTTCCCAGGCTTTTAAAGGCCGGCCAGGCTAGGTGTCCGGGTCGGACACGGCCCGTTAGGTCAGTTCGTTTTTTTATAAATAATAACTCGTAGAAAAACATATAAAAGAAATACTAAACGGACTCCAAAAATCCCGAAATAAATTTTCGCCGACTTCTAAAATCAAGCCGGACAAAGTGAACATTTATTTTCCTAAATTCAAATAAAAATAGCGAAAACTCCGGAATAAAATCTCGTTTGATTTTATTATTAAATCCTCAATATTTCTTTATTTTGGAAAGTCATTTTATTCCCTCTCTCATACTTTTGTAATAGAAATTATTGATGATAAAATAATTAAAATCAAATGATCCTACTCTCAAAATGTGAGAAAACTCAAATATGAAAATAACGAAATCCCCAACTCTCTCCGTGGGTCCTTGAGTTGCGTAGAATTTCTAGGATCAAAACCAAAAGCAAATGAAATATGACATGCATTGATGATCTAATGTATAACATTCCAAATTGAAAATTTGGGATGTTACAAACCTACCCCCCCTTAAGATGAATTTCGCCCACGAGATTCGGGTTGGCTAGAAAATAGGTGAGGGTGGTCCTTGAGCAAATCTTCCTCTCGTTCCCAGGTGGCTTCATCCTCCGTGTGGTGGCTCCACTGAACTTTGCAAAACTTGATAAACCTTGTTGCGGGTGACTCGGCTGGCAAACTCGAGAATCTTAACTGGTTTCTCCTCATAGGTCAAATTGTTATCCAACTAAATTGCTTCCAATGGCACTATGTCTCTCAAAGGTATGTCAGCCATTTCCGCGTGGCACTTCTTCAACTGAGAAACGTGGAAGACGTCATGAACTCCTGACAATCCTTTGAGCAATTCCAACTTGTAGGCCACTTTTCCCATACGTTCCAATACTCGGTATGGTCCTACAAATCGTGGCGCTAACTTTCCCTTAACACCAAAGCGCTTTATTCCCCGAAGTGGGGATACTCGAAGATAAACTCGGTCTCCGACTTCGTAAACTGTCTCCTTGCGTTTAGAATCTGCATAGCTTTTCTGCCTGGACTGTGCTACCTTGAGCCTATCGCGAATCAACTTCACCTTTTGTTCAGACTCCTTCATCAAATCAGGTCCAAACAACTGGCGGTCTCCAACTTCGTCCCACGACAACGGTGTCCTACACCTCCTTCCGTACAAGGCTTCGAAAGGGGCCATTTTCAAACTAGCTTGGTAACTGTTGTTGTAAGAGAACTCTGCATATGGCAAATTGTCGTCCCAACTAGATCCATAATCTAGCGCACAAGCTCTCAGCATAACCTCCAAAATCTGATTGACTCTCTCAGTCTGTCCATCTGTCTGTGGATGAAAAGCTGTACTGAACTCTAGCCTGGTACCCAAAGTTTCATGCAACTGATTCCAGAACTTTGAGGTAAACTGGGTTCCTCTATCTGATATGATACTCCTCGGAACTCCATGTAAGCATACGATTCTGGTCATGTATATCTTTGCCAACTTAGCACTGGTATAAGTGGTCTTCACTGGGATGAAATGAGCTACCTTCGTCAACCGATCAACTACAACCCAAATCGAGTCATAGCCTGAACGAGTCCTGGGTAATCCCGTGATAAAATCCATGCCTAGCTTATCCCACTTCCATTCAGATATCGGCAATGGCTGTAGCAGTCCTGCTGTCTTCTGATGATCTGCTTTTACTCTCTGACATACATCACAAACTGCTACATACCCCGCAATATCTTTCTTCATTCCGGTCCACCAGAAAGTATCCTTCAAATCCAAATACATCTTGGTATTTCCTGGGTGAATCGAATATGGTGAATCATGCGCCTCTTGCAGAATCAACTTCCTGATCTCCGGGTCATTGGGCACATAAACACGGTCTTCAAACCATAGGGTATCGTGCTCATCCTCACGAAATCCTTTAGCCTTTCCTTTGCTCATTTTCTCCTTTATAGAGGCAATCTCCTTGTCAGTCTTCTGAGCTTCTCTGATTCTATCCATCAAAGTTGACTGAATCTCCAATGCTGCTACATAGGCTCTCGGAACTATTTTCAAACATAGCTCACGAAGATCCTTGGCTAACTCCTTTGGTATTTCTCCCGTCATTAGTGTATTGACATGGCTCTTACGGCTCAATGCGTCAGCTACTACATTAGCCTTTCCGGGATGGTAATGCAATCTCATATCATAATCCTTGATGAGCTCCAACCATCTCCTTTGTCTGAGGTTTAACTCCTTCTGCGTGAAAATGTATTTCAAACTCTTGTGATCCGTGTACACCTCACAATGATTTCCAATGAGGAAATGTCTCCATGTTTGCAATGCTTGCACTACGGCTGCTAACTCCAAATTGTGCGTGGCATAATTCAATTCGTGAGGTTTCAGTTGTCGTGAAGCATACGAAACAACTCTTCCCTCCTGCATAAGCACTGCTCCAAGTCCTCGACGTGAAGCATCACAATACACCTCATAATCCTTATTCTGATCTGGCAGAATCAACACAGGTGAGGTAACCAAACATTTCTTAAACTCCTGGAAACTAGCCTCACACTCCTCAGTCCATATGAACTTGGTATCCTTCTTCAGCAACTCCGTCATAGGCTTTGCAATCTTTGAGAAGTTCTCAATAAATCTCCGGTAGTATCCTGCGAGTCCGAGGAAACTCCGGATATCTCCAACTGTTGTTGGTGCTTCCCAATTGGTCACAGTGATAACCTTTGTGGTATCAACTGCTATTCCTTCTCCGAATATAATGTGTCCGAGGAATCCTACTTCCTTCAACCAAAACTCACATTTGCTGAACATGGCATAAAACTGATGTTCTCTGAGCTTCTCAAGTACTAATCGCAAATGTTCCTTATGTTCCTCTTCTTTCTTCGAGTAAACCAGAATATCATCAATGAACACCACGACGAACTTATCCAAAAACTCCATAAACACCTTGTTCATCATGTTCATAAAATAGGCAGGTGCATTAGTCAGACCAAATGACATAACGGTATACTCATACAGCCCATATCTTGTGGTGAAAGCTGTCTTAGGTATGTCCTATTCTCAAATCTTCAATTGATGGTACCCTGATCGCAAATCGATCTTGGAAAACACTTTAGCTCCTTGCAATCGATCAAACAGATCATTGATCATTGGTAGTGGGTACTTGTTCTTGATCGTTACTTCATTCAATCCGCGGTAATCAACAACCATTCTTAACGATCCATCCTTCTTCTCCACTAGAAGTATTGGTGATCCCGAAGGTGACGAACTTGGGCAAATATAACCTTTATCCAGTAACTCCTTAATCTGCTTCTTAATCTCCACCAAATCCTTTGTGGGCATCCTGTATGGTCGCTTCGATATTGGCCCTGTGCCTGGCAAAAGCTCAATCAAAAACTCAATATCTCTATCTGGTGGCATGCCTGGCAACTCTTCTGGAAATACGTCAGGGAAATCCTTTACCACTGGTACTTCCTCCTGCACTACTCCTGTTAAGGAATTTACTTGAATCCTTTTCGGCACATGCCGTGATACATACTTGATCCTTCTTCCTTCTGGTGTCGTAAGCAAAATTGTCTTACTGGCGCAATCGATGTTTCCCCCATACATCGGCAGCCAATCCATACCGAGAATTGCATCCAAACCTTGGGATTCCAGAATAATTAAATCCATTGGGAAAATATGCCTCCCTATACTTAATGGCACTTAGAAACATCCCTGACTGGCCATATACTCCGCTCCTGGTGAGCTTACTAGCATAGGTGTTCTAAGAACCATGGTGGGCAGGTTATACTTATCCACAAATCCCCTTGATATGTATGAATGCGATGCACCAGTATCAAAAAGAACGATTGCAGTAAATGACTTAAGCAAAAACTTACCTATTACTGCATCAGGCTGGGCTTCAACCTCCTCCACATTAACGTGGTTCACTTGTCCCCTGCTGAAAGGGTTTGACTTCTTCCTAGAGATTCCATTGCCATTCTGGCCTTCAGGACATTCATTGGCATAATGTCCGGTCTTCTGACACTTAAAGCAGGTGACTTGACTCAGGTCTCTCTTGGCTGGGGTAGATGGGGTGGTACGGTTCTGGCCATTGCTTCCTCCATTCCCATTACCATTCTTAGGGCCATTATGGTTGTGCGAGCTACCTCCTCCATGGGTATGCTGAAAATGAACTCCCGGTTTAGGGGTAAGACGGGGCTTCTGCTGAGCTCCTGAGTTGTACTTCCCCTGTACATACTTCCTCTTGCGGTTTTCGATCTGCTGCTGCTTCCCCTCAATCATAAGAGCACGATCTACCAGCTCCTGGTAGTTGTTGAAGCTTGCTACCATCAACTGCATACTCAGCTCGTCATTCAGTCCTTCCAGAAACTTCTCCTGCTTAGCTGCATCTGTAGTAACATCATCTGGGTCATAACGTGCTAGCTTACTAAAGTCATCCACATACTGGCCAACTGTCCGTCCTCCTTGGCGCAAGTTGAAAAACTCACGCTTCTTCATGGCCATAGCTCCTGCTGAAACATGGGCTACGGAAAGCTTGCTGAAACTGATCCCATGTGACAGTGTCTACAGGGTAAGTGGCTGTAAAATTTTCCCACCATGCTGTTGCGGGTCCTTCAAGCTGTTGTGCGGCAAATTTCACCTTTTCCCCATCTATACATCCTGCAGTGGACAACTCCCTCCCTGTCTTGCGGAGCCAATCATCTGCCACTATCGGCTCGGTGCTACTGGAGAACACCGGCAGATTCATCCTAAGGAAACGGGTTAAGTGATCAACGGGTGGTGGCAGTGGTGGGTTGTTGTTGTTGTTGTTGTTGTTGTTGTTGTTGTTGTTGTTGTTGTTGTTCTGGTTCTGGACTAGCAACTGCATCAAAGCATTCTGCTACTGGATCAACTGAGTGAGCTCCGGTGGGAAAGCAAATCCATTGTCACGTCTCGGAGGCATCTGAGGGTGTAGAAAAGATGAGAATTTAGAATAGAATGAGGTCTAAAGAGAAAACACTACCCAAATGCACATGAGACAAATGCACACAAAATCACTTCATTCAATCAAACAAGGGCATACAATCGGTCTAGAACTATCGCAAAAGTGCGTGGACTATGCTATGTACATGGTAGAACACTACTACTGTTATGGTAGTCTACTAGAAAAACTGCTCCGATGAAGACTCCATGATATCTGCTCCAGCTTCATCTTCGAAATCATCATCACTAGGATCGGAATCGGTGTCGTCGATGATGATGTAGTTCTCTAGACAGGTGCAATCTTCATCTTCTCCTCCGGGTGCTGAATTCCCCATGAGTTCTTCAATCTTCTCCTTAAGATTGCTGTTTTGTCTCACTAGAGCTACAATCTCATCCATGTAGTCCTTGCGGGTGGCCTTCAGTTCTCCTTCTAGTTCGATAATCTTGGCTTCTGCTTTCTTCAACTCCATCATGTCTGCGCACATCTGGTTCTCCTGGCGTCGAATGTGCTGGTTTAACTCTTGGATGAAAGCTGCAATGGATCTATCATTCTTGGTGCTAACTATCTCCCATTGTTCATCTCGGCGTCCGCAAATCTGGTAGATAGTATCCTTGAGGTCTTCTTGGTAGACTTCTCCAATGCGTCCCATGGTTATGTGAGCTACCATGCTCTTTCCCAAACTCCAGGTTGGTGCATTAAAAACACACTCTATGGGCTCCGTGACTGGCGTGAACGTCCTTCCTGGAACTTGAGCTTGAATCTTCCAACGCTCCTCTTCGGGTAAAGTGGCGTTGTAGGTCCCGGTGAAACTGGGTATTCCGATGTTCAGGTAGTTAGTGACTTCCTTCAGGTGTCGTCCAAAAGGTGTATCTTCATCCGGCTGGGTGAACTTGATCCTCGGTTCCGTCATCCTAAAAGAGTAGATAAGATGAGGAGTCAGAAATGAGAAGAGAGTAGTGATCTAGGGCTTTAGCTTAGTGGTCGTGTCCTACAGTCAGCATGTGCTCTGATACCATCTTTGTAGCGACCAGACCTCAAACAGTCTGATCTCTGTGCTCAGGTGTCATCCCTGGATCAGTAATGCTGACACCACACAGTACTTGAAGGATTTATAACAGAGTAGCAATCACACACTTATTACATCGAATGTCTCAAAAGAGAACTTATTACAATAAATATGGCTTAAGGCCATCTACTAATGATAACAGCGGAAGGCTTGGATGATAAGTGAGTCCATCAACTCCAACGGCATCACTGAGTATAGAACCATGACCTAAAGGCACCTTACTCGACGTCTGAAAAGTCTGCAACATGAAACGTTGCAGCCGAAAACGGGCCAGCACATGGAATATGCTGGCAATGTAACACATAGAGAGTAATGAAAGAACAAAGCTATACTACATGCATATGTGGCCGGTGGAAAGCTCTATGGTTACAGTTTTTGCGTAAAGCCAGTTTTTCCCTACTGCAAAGGAATAAATTTTATTTAACTATCATGGTGGTTGTTTAACATTGAGAATGGTTGACAGCATCCTCAATTCCAATTAAAATAATCATCATTAAAAACCCAACAATATTAATTAAAGTAACATGATGAGATTCACATGATAATCCAAGTACTAGATCCTCAAAACGTCCATAACTGGGGACACGGCTAATCATGATTAGTTTGTACACTCTACAGAGGTTTGCGCACTTTTCCCCACAAGACTCAATCGCCTCCATTGGATTTCTCGCACTACATGGTGTTTGAGAAACGGATGACCGAGACACAGTCTTTCAGAAGCGCTAGCACCTTACAATGGATAGACCGTTACACCTACTTTCCCCTACATCTGCTAGTCTACCTTGTAAGAGTTCGCACGACTTAATCAACTATGCTAGAGCCCATAATAGCTTGTGGCTGCACACAGAAGTTTCTAGTATGAAAAATCTCACACTGGTAGAAAAAGGGCCTATAGTCCCGGTTCGTAAGGGCCTTTAGTCCCGGTTCCGGAACCGGGACTAAAGTGTCAGTACTAATACCTCCCCCCTTTAGTCCCGGTTCAATCCAGAACCGGGACTAAAGGCCCTCCACGTGGGCATTGCGCAGAGCCCAGTCAGGAGACCCTTTGGTCCCGGTTGGTGGCACCAACCGGGACCAATAGGCATCCACGCGTCAGCACTTCTGTGGCTGGGGTTTTTGTTTTTTTTTTGAAAGGGGGTGGGGTTGGGGGTTTTGCGGGGTTAATTTAGGTGTTTCGTATATTGTGTTAGCTAGTTATAATTAATAGAGAGAAGTGTCCTCTATTATGTCCGTGCTTGGTCGACGCTACGTACTATACATACGTATATAGAGAGGACTAGACACGCTAGCTAGCTAGTAAGCAAACGAAGGAAACAGAAGATCGTCATGAACATATATGCATATATACAGAGAGAAGTGATATCGACCACCTCTCCTTCTCCGAGAGATTGGTCGAACAACAAGTTCTCGTATATCTATCTGACACTACCGGCTACATATATACAATAATTATCTCTTACAAATGTAATCATACGGACTCAGGGTCCACATAGAATTCTCTGTCTTCAGGGATCACGTGGTCAAGAAAGAATGCCGCCAATTCCTCTTGAATTGCTCGCATGCGAGCTGGTGCTAGGAGTTCATCCCGCTTCCGAAACATCTAATTTGAAGAAGGGGGTCAATACATATATATATATATAT